>NW_021771065.1:49356-59502 GCF_005508785.2 Acyrthosiphon pisum | reverse complement strand
CAATTTTTTTTTATAAGCATTTAAAGATCAAATTTTGACACAAATTTATCAAATTTAAAATTGAATAATTATTTTGTAGTTAAAAATTTATAAAATGTTCAACTTTTATATCTAAGGATTGAAAATTTTAAACAATATTCCACGTAAATATTTAATTCTGTTGCCAAAAATTCTAAGAAATACATAAGCACAGTTTATTTTTATAGTCATTTTAAGTTCAAATTTGGACGAAATTACATATTAAAAAACCTGGAATAAATATTTTAGTTATTTTGTTGTGATTGTAATGATTGTATAATATTATTCGTGGGTACTTGAAACTTCTAAAGTATACTATTATATATCTATGATAGTATCACGGTTTGTTGTTGATGTATAACGCGTTATAAGTGGTACCTAATGGATATTGTGATGTTCCTGTGTATATTATAGTGGATATTATAGGTCAATTTTTTTTTTAATACCATAGATAAGTATATAATATATCTTATACCCAGACTGGCATACCGTCTCCGCTCAGAATCGTTTTTCTTATACAGTGATATTATATCATTGAATTCAAATTTAATACTATCCATTATACAGTGACCCACTTGTAACCTACTGTACAGCAGAGCGACATCCACTTACCCACCTTTTTTATATTTAAATACAGATACAAATTCATCCATTCAGGAAGTTTTTAAATACCTACTATTATAAAAAAAAATATTGTTAAATGTTTAATTATGGCTTGTAGAGAACGATGAACAGTGCAAGCCCGCATGCAGGTTCTCCGGTTCTCGTATTGTCGTTGGCAATAATAACAAGAAATATATTCTTCTAATTTTATAAATAATTTATATAGAATTTTAATAACATTGGTTTTATAATTTTGTAGGGGCACTCATGACTTAAATATGGTTATTGGAAAAAAAATTCCCGGTAAGAAAAGTCCCACACTAGGTAAAAAATAGTCCCGAAAAAATGAATGAAAATATATCAAAATTGAAGTATAATAATATGTTAAAATTGTATTGAAAAATACATTTAAGTTACAGAAAAAATCATATAATATAAAAAATAGAAAGAAGCTTACATACCTAATATAATATATATATGTATATATATATATTATATATTTAATTTTCAAGTTCCTTAATTATGAAGATCATATTTTTTGCTTTTGCTATGACTTAGTAATTTAGTATTTAGTTTTAGTATAATGATAATAATAATGGTATATATCAAATTATATAGATAAATATAAAAAGTTTCATATTATAAATTATTCATCATAAATTGAAAGGTAGTTTTAAAACATTTTAGTTTGTTAAATAGGAATTCGTTCTGGATGGTTTTTAAAATATATAGTAGACTAATAAATATATATGAAATTACTATAGATACTTATAATTTTGAACTTTGATTAGAACATTAAATAAAAACAAACGTTTTTTTGTATAATAATTGGTTATAACTTATATGTATACATATAAGTTATATATACCTATAAACAGGCCTTTTTAACGGCCGTAAGTCATAACATAAGAAAGAGCTGCACAAAGAACTTCCTCCACCGCACCGCCCACCATAGTGACAATTAACGGCTTTGTATATGGATCGCCTCATGTGTCAACGGAGACGTGCACGTGTTTATAAAACAACACACAGTGTATGTGGTTCACATTTTGAACAGTGCTGTATAACTGTGAACAGATGTTTGGGGAACCAATGAGAATATTAATTCTCTATGGTTCCGATTTATCTAATGTTTAGCTTAGATAAAAAATGGACTTATCTAGATAAATATTATAGTGCCCCTATGGCTTCAATATACAAGGTTATTGCAATAGTACCCCCACTATATCATTTTATCACGTTAAGGAATTAAAATGGCAGCGTAAGGAGACGACGTATACTGGCTATACCAGTGGTTCTCAACCTGGGGGGCGAGCCCCCCTAGGGAGGCGTGACAAAATTTCAGGGGGGGGCGTGAAAATGTTGAAAAAAAATTATACATATAAATATTATTTATACATCAATCTTATAGTAGTGAGGGGGGAGGCGTGAACTCATAAAATAGTTTGAAAGGGGCCGTGGACCTCAAGGTTGAGAACCCTTGGGCTATACAATGATATTATATGCTATGATATGGACCATACCCATAGGCGTGCGCAGACCTGAATTTCGGGGGTGCCCACAATTTGTTGGGGCCCTTTTCTTAATTTGGGCCCTCTCTTAACAAGACATGTACATATTTTAATAAATTATAATGCACAAATAAACAAAAAGTGTTTTCACATATTTCATCAATTTCAGTAATTAAAACATTATAATTATTTTTAATAGCTTTTACAGCATCCGCACGACATGCCCATCGTATAATTAAACAAGACTTTAATGTTAGAAGAGTAACTCCTGTTTCTTTAGCAACTTTTTCTAATGTCGAGTGTCTCGTGCTTTCTATATAGTTGTGTACATATTGTATAGTTCCAAGGAAATTAAAAATCAATCGATTCTTAACTACTTTTTTAGGATTTTTTTCACATACAGCATCAATTAATGTAAGATTTAGGGATAATGCACATAGCAATGCACATACATAATTTCATTATTTTGTTCTTTACATCTCATTTGTACACCATTTATACTACCTGCCATAGTTGACGCTTCATCAAAACATACAGCAATCACTGATTCCCAATTTTTTTAAATTAAAATTAGAAAATCACATAATTTATTGAAAATTGATTCAGCAGTTACTGATGTCATGCGTTTTAACAAAACAAATGTTTCTATAGGTCTATTATACAAAGCCGGTAATTGTCACTATGGTGGGCGGTGCGGTGGAGGAAGTTGTTTTGGATGCGCGACTGGTCATGTTCTTATTCCGCGCCGAGTATACTTCAATTCGTTACTTACAGTTTGATTCAAATATTTCCCAATATCATAAATATTTACGTTTGAGGAAGATGTTTCACTGTTCAACTCTGGACATAAACTCGATGTATGTGGTGTGTCTTCGACTTCATTTTCCAGTTAATTTAATTTAGGCTTTTTTATAAAGAAATTATTCATCATAGTGTTTTGTCTTTTTGCCATTTCAAACAAATTAATTAAACACTTCGAAAATCGTAGCACACTAGAACGTCAAAACGTAAACCAAATATCAACTAAGGCCCGTTTCACAGCGACGCGTTCGTACGCGCGCGTTTTATATGCCGCGTACAAAAATACATTAAACAAATGGAACGTTACACAGCCACGCGTACATCTGCCCGCGTTTTTTTGTCGGTGCGTTCGCTACGAGCCGTACGCGTGGATCGTCGGTCGAGCGTTCGTACGCTCGACCGACCATGCATTGACAGGTATTGGCATGTTCACAGCGGCGCGTTCCTTACGCGGCGTTTATTAATTTGTAAATATTATTATGTTCATTTATCGTTCATCTATCGACGGAGAACAAGTTATAAAGTTTTAAAGTTTTAACAAATTTAAAAAAAAATGAATATCGACACAGAGATTCTCATCAATGAAGTGGAAGCCCGGAAAAATTTGTGGGACGTTGGTAATGAGTTTTATAAAGACCGCGATATGCGGATGGCGTCTTGGCAAGATATTGCCAAAACCGTAGTTAACAATTTTGAAAATATGTCCGAAATTGAAAAAAAAAAAGCTGGTAAGTTATAACTACAGTTATAAAGTAAAGTGTACCTATTAGATAGTAGGTATTAAATAATTCTCCAAGTACATATGGTTAATATTCATGTTTTACTACTTTATAACATGTTTTCCAGAAAATTCTCCATTTTATATTAATAAACTATTTGTACGTAATTCTTGTGAAAAACAACTATTCATATTTTTAATATTTATGTTAATACTCTGATTAGTTTTTTATTAATTGTATAATTATATACAGATCGGTATAGTTAATACAGAAATAATATAATACTAATCCTAAGAACTATGTAGTTATTATTAAATTATATAGGCATAAAAGAAAGACATATTATGAGTACTACTTACATCCATAACTAGTTTATTTATTATACTACTTATTAGCACCAAAATTAGCTGATACTTTACAAAAAAACTGTTATATTTTAATGTATCTTACTAGTTACTATAGGTATGGTTAAACAAGTTTATTATATAAGTTTAATAAGTAAAATAAAAAATGATCATATAGTAATAACTAATATTGTAGGAAAAAAAAACAAATTTAATGTATCATCTTATCTTGCCATTCGACTTTTCCTTCATCAGTCAAAAAATAATTTGCAAACATGTCTCTGATTGTATTGCCGGATCTGTTTTGTGTATCTATTGTATCATTTGAAGTTTCAAAACCTTGTATACTCAATGTGTGGGCAAATTTATATCCATCTCTTACACGAACAAAGTTGTGAAGTACACAACAAGCTTTTACGATTTTTGTTGAAAGTTCAACGCTTGTATTCATCGGTCTATGAAAAATCCTCCATTTGTTGGATAAAATTCCAAAACTAGATTCAATATACCTTCTAGCCCGTGATAGACGGTAATTAAAAATTTTTTTTTTATAATTTAAGTTACTTCTAGCATATGGTCTTAAAATAGTTTTAGAAACTCCAAAAGCTTCGTCGGCTAAAATTACGTAAGGTAAAGGACCATTCTCGTTATCTCCTGGTAGAGGTTTAGGTTGAGGAATAGATAATGTTTCATTTTCAAGTTTTTCAAAGAATTTTCCATTTTTGAAGACAGACGAATCACTAAATTTTCCATATGCTCCAACATCAACAAATGTAAAACAATAATTTGCATCACAAATTGCCATCAACACTATAGAATAATAATGTTTGTAGTTATAAAAAAGTGAACCGCTTTTGATAGGCTTAATAACGCGAATATGTTTCCCGTCTAATGCACCGATGCAGTTAGGAAAATTAGTATTTTTTTCAAAATCCAAAGAAATTTCTCTCCATTTTTCTTCTGTAGGTAGAGGTATACATTCAGATTTCATTTTCCAAATTTGTTCACATACATCCTCAACGATACCACTAATTGTAGATATTCCCATTCTATATGAATACTGTAGATCAGTAAATGTATTACCTGATGCCAAGTACCTTAAATAAAAAAAACAAAAGTGTTTCAATTACCTATAAATTCAATATAATATTTTGAAACGTCTATAAAAAATAATTTGACTGGCCAAAAAGTTTTGAAAATTTGTGCATATATTGCCATTAAAAAAAAAATCAAAAATCGTAGATCACAATTTTTTTTATAAGCATAGAAAAAAACTATAGAACTAAAACATAAAATTTTTTTTTTAATTTTCCAGCTATTTATAAGTATTTGAAATATTCGAATTTTTTGTGTTTTTTTTTTTATAAATGTCGATAATATAAATTGAAAGTTAATATTAAAAATTTAATTTAAGGTTGTCCACAAGTTTTTCTTACAATAATTTAAAAAAAAAAACGAGCGAAAGTCAATTAAAACATTTGTACGATAGTAAACATTTTTATTAATGCATTTTTAAATTCATGCATAAAATTACGGTTTAATATTAAACGGTTTTAGATATAAAATAAATAAACTCCGCCTCTACTATACAGCAGAGCGAGTTCTCGATTGTTTTGTGTATTAATATAAATAGGTACCTACAGAAATGTATTTAATAAAATAAAATTACAATTACAACAGTTGTTATTTTGTTTATTTTATTTATTTAGTACCTATATTATTACATTTTTTGCCTACATATTATAGTTGACAAAGTCCAACAAAGGTGGAAAAGTGTAAGGGATGCAAAAATTAGATCAATGGCAAACAAAAAACTATTGAAGTCTGGATCAGCTTCAAAAAAAAAAAGGGAATATGTTTATGATAAACAACTACAATTTATTGAATCCTTGGTAGAACCAAATAGGTAAGTAAACAAATTTAAACAATTTGTTATGTAATCAAGCCCGGATTAAGGATCAATTGGGCCCCGGGACACCATACACCCTTTCAACTTTAACTTCAAAATAATTGTAACATATTAACGACTTTATATTATTATATAATTTGTACTACCTACCTAGTACCTATACAAAAAATATACAGAGTGTATCTTATGTCATTGTACCCAGGTTTTTTTTAACAATTATTATGAACCAATGGTATGAAATTTCGTTAAAACAAAAAAAGACGTGTTTTTTTTTTAACAGGTAATTTTTTTTTATAACATTTTCAAAATTGTTAAACACGCAGTTCATCAATAGCAAAATTGACTATATTTCAAATGGATAATGGTAAAATTTTTTTCTGGACATTTTGAATGTTAAGTTTTGGTTCGCTAATTTATTAACTATAGTCCTCTAAAGTTTAGTATAATATGCATTAATACTTTTAACTGAAATACCCAATTACAAGAGCTAAATAGTTGTTTCTTATAACTACCTTTTTATACACTTAAATAGTTAAATTGGTAATCTAAAATGCTAAAATGATAATATGCTAAAAAACATAAAAACAAAATTGTTTGAAAACATAGTTCATAAATTATGGTAATTTTTGGTGATATAAAAATATTGACAACAATTTAATTTTATAATTATATTAGATAATAATAACTTACCTACTATAATATACTTAAATTTTTTTTTTTTGAAAATTGTTTTAGACGGATGCCTTAAAAAATATATTTTAAGGATAAAAATGGGCCTCCAAAATCAATGCCCCCCCTACCCTTAATCCGGACTTGTATGTAATCTATAATAAAATTTGTATTATCTAATTTACTGTTTCCAATGTAACGTATAGAACAGAATCAAACCTCGATAATGATGATGATGATGATAATATTGATGTATGTGAAGAAGGTAATCAAAGACAACACGACGTAGATGAAGAAGAAGAATTATCGACATGCAACACAAATGAACCATGGAAAAGAAAAAAAAACACTGGACCCAAGAAGCAAAAAACAGATGCATTCGAAGAAGAATTTTTAGAAGCTTTAAGAAAAAGCTCAGAAGAAGACGAAGATAAATCTTTTTTGGATTCATTATTGCCTACCCTAAGACAATTCAATAATGATCAAAAATTGATTTTTCGATCCAGAGTGTTGGCAATGATGATTGAAGTAAAAAATGCAGGTACAATTCAAAATTATCCACCAATGTCAACTCCAACATATTTAAATTATCCACCCGGTCTACCTCATCAAGAGTTCCATAATTTGCAATCAACGGATCCGATGCCATTAAATACGTCTGCCAACTGGTCAATGGTACAAAAGACTAATTTTTAAAATTATTTGATTTATTCTATTATTAAGTATTTGTTTTACAATGCATAAATATGTAAAAGTTGTATTTTTATTTTTTATTTTATTTATATATATTTAAAAGTTATATTGTTTTTTTTAAACTATTCTTAAATACTTGTGTACATTAAAAGCATTTGTATATGATTTTTAATTAAACATTTATTTGTTTTATTCTATTATTACTTATTAGGTATTTTTTTTACCATTTTTCATTAAAAACATTTTAAAAATTACAAAGAAGTAAAAGTTGTATTTATATTTATATATATTTAAAAAAGTTATGGTTTTTTTTAATAAAATTTATTGGCAAAATTATAAAATATAGTATTTACAATTGTATAATTACATCAAATTATTATACTTAGGAAATCAATTAAATTACCTAATTTGTAACATTTCCTTAGGCATTTACTGACTTACTGTCCATGGGAAAAAAATACTGAAATTTTGCAATTAAATAAAATAAATTACTATGGTTAATATTGTCCAAATAACTAAATTAAAAAGTACAGAGTATACTATCTAATTATGTTCAAAAGACTATAAACATTGTACAAATAACTAAATTATAATAAAAAGAGTACCAAAGTGTATATAGTACATAACACTATATATTTAGTCTGGTTAATTATAAAATCACAATTTTAATAAAGTTGACTAACATTGTATTTAGCTAGTATCCCTATAGCAATTGAAAATAGACACTTTGGGTTAAAGGTTGCAATTTGATAGCATTTGTTACATAAGTATTTAGTAGGTATATTATTTACTATCGTAATTATTGAATTGAATTTAATTTCAGTACAAAACTATATTGCAGAATTTTAATTATTTATTTAGACAATAGAAATATAGCTAAATTGTTAACAATATAATATACGTACCTTAATGTCACACATAATCGTTCTGTAGGTGAAATTGATGGACGACCACTATTTGAAACTTTAATTCCACTTTCTAATTTTGAGAGAAGTTCGTCGAATGACTTGATGGACATCCGAAAATAATTAAAAAATTTATTTTCATTGTCTCTTAAATCCCCGTACATGGTTGAAAAACTTCCTTTTAAAATTCTTTGCGCAAGTAAAGGATGAACCCACATTCTCCGCTTTTTTAATTTACGGTTTTTTCTTTTCTTTATAATATAATAAGCTCCATAGAGTAATAACACACGTGTATTCATTTTTGGAAGACTACTGACGTCTGACGCACAAGTACACAACTGACTATTATATTTCTATTTCGTCGATAACTAAACGCTTCAAAAATACGCGTCGATGTGAAAACAAAATACGACGCGCAAAAAAAACGCCACGTATCGGCGTTTTTGTACGCCGCGTACGAACGCGTCGCTGTGAAACGGGCCTTAGACTGCCCTTGCGGATGAAGTCTAGTCACGCCTATGGCTACTGTACTATAAAATATAAATAGCCAAATATACAGTATACGGTATTGGCGATTGAAATTTATAAGATGTAACGGGGACGCTGTGTCATTTATATGTTATTTTACGTGTTCCCTGTTAAAGATCCACCACCCGCCGGCCTGATAATTGATAAGCTTTCAATCGCCAATACGGGAAATTATATTTTTCCCGTAATATGTTTAAGTGATATTGTTTGTCGATAACAATATTTATAATCATCAAATTATCTCGTCGACGATAAGCAATTAGTCGTAAAACCAAACTAAAAATCTTGTTTGAAAGGATTTTGTATTAAATATTTTTAAACACAAAATAGTATTTGAAATATATTGGAAGTACTTCTGTTCAAAAGTATTTCAAATGTATTTGAAATACAGAAAAAGTATTTAAATACTAATAATATTTAAATATTTAACAAGTATGATAACAGCATAGGCTAAAGGACCGGCGGATACGTCTCTCCGTTCCGGTGTATAACTAATATCAAAACTATAATAAACGATGTTCACATGAACGTGATAAGACTACGAACGGCAATAATAATATACGGAAATAATAACATTTATAATAATCGTGAACGATACCAGTGACGACGACGAAAGCTGAGCGGAGTGAAGTGGCAGCGGCGGCGGCGGCTATGGATGGCTGCGGCGGCTACGGTGGGCGGCAGAAATACAGTGTGCGGAGAGTGACGACAACGACCTTGACCTATGGTCGATCTATTTGAACCGTTCCGGCGGCGGCGATGGCGGCTGTGTATGAAAACATGAAAACGGGTACGGCTGCGGCAACGGCTATTATAGTGGTCGCTAAAGCGTCGGTTACACTGAGCGAATTTACTCGCTGATCGTTGGCGGATTAACTCGCTGCGACTAAAGTCGCTCAATGTAATCGGTCTAGTTGCTTACTCGCCGCGTGTTAAATACTCGCTGCTCGGCCGCGATTAAAGTGGACGCCCGGGCTACTTTAGTCGCTTATCGCTGGTGTTTTTACACTCCAGAGAGTAAAATCGCTCAATGTTATCGCCCTAGCTGGCAAAATCAATATAGTCGGGAAAATGAAAAGTGGCCGCTGGCGATATTATAGCAACCTTTTTGTTTTCATCGAAAACAGGGGTTCTTCTAAAACTCGTATCCAACACAGGGGCGTAATTACAGGGGGGGTATGGGGGATAGACCCCCCCCCCCATGAGCTGTATTTATATATTGTATTATACTCTTATACCTACAAATAGTTCAAATACAAACTTATAAATTATTACGAAACTATAAAAAAAATAAAATGTTTACTTTTTTTGGTATAAACTTTATACCCAGATATAAAACTTATACCCAGATATAAAAATATTTACCCGGTAAACGATTAGCATATTTCAAAATAAATGGTCTGATTCATTTTAATTCTTATTTATTAATAAACACTTTGTGCCCTG
>NW_021771065.1:33903-48264 GCF_005508785.2 Acyrthosiphon pisum | reverse complement strand
CAATCAACCATTAGGTATCTATGTCATATTAGTTTTTATAAAAAATTTGAATGAGTTTATTAAAAAAAATGGAATTTAATAATTTATAATAATAATTAATAATGCATAATATTTAATAATAATTTTACCTACACACTTTCTTGTATATTATTTAAAGAATCAGAGAAATCTGATGATGTATTACGGGCAAACCCCCCTACGAGTTTGCCATACAAATTTATTTTGATCCCCTCCCATGAAACATTCTCAATTACGCCACTGATCCAACATCATTCCAATACATTTGTTTGTATGT
This sequence comes from Acyrthosiphon pisum, assembly GCF_005508785.2. Lineage (NCBI taxonomy): Eukaryota > Metazoa > Arthropoda > Insecta > Hemiptera > Aphididae > Acyrthosiphon > Acyrthosiphon pisum. The sequence continues at coordinate 47,969 of NW_021771065.1, read as the reverse complement.
ATTCATATGTAATTGTATCTAAATTTAATACATTTCAAAACACGCACGCTTTATTTTGCGAAACCATCACAACAATTTACCACCAGAAGCGCTTCTATCAGCGGCCACTTTTCATTCTCCCGACTATAGTGTGCCAGCAAGTAGTTACTGGTAGCGAGCAAGTGAATTTAATCGCTCAATGTAATTGGACAGGTCGTTACACGCTCACACATGCGCGACTTTGTTCGCCAACAACTAGCGAGTAAATTCGCTCAGCGTGCAAAACCGATCAACACTTTCAGGCGGTAAGACGCACGACGACCCGAGTTAAAGCACACGGCCGTTTACAAGCGTACTCGTTAGCCGCACAACAATTTTCGACGTAGGTACAGGCAAGCGACAGACGTGGACAGCACGTGGGCTCGACCGCTCGCTCTACGAGGCACTGATCATGACGGACCGGTTGCGCGTACGCACAGCTCATTTTTTCGGCGGCGGCACGACTGTACGCCGACTGCGCACTCACCCGGTATGGCCGGTGCACTGGGTCTGCACGTAAAGGCGCTGAGTTTCGAACAATAATAATAATTTATATAAAACGAGGTTATATTAGGTTTTACTAATAGTAAAGAGGTTCAGACTTAAGATCCTAGGGAAACAAAACCCCAATCAGCTGATCGAGTTTCGCTTCTATATTGTTCTATGGTTTCAGCGATTGACATTTGTGTTTATTTTTATTTTATATTGTTATTTTATTAAAATGCCTTTGTATCGTTAAATATGTAAAAGATATAAGGGAAAATTAAATAAAACTACCTAATTGGAGAAGACACACTAATTCGTGCAAAATAAAAAATACTAAAAAAGAAATCATTACCGTAAAATGGAGTGTCTCCAGACAGATTTGAACGTTTTTTTCAAAAATTAACCTCAATATATTCCTAAAATTATGAAAAAAATATACAATGTTCTACAGGTATGTTGAAATATTATAGCAGAAGAATAATCATAAAAGTCATTTAAGTTCACACTTTTTTAAAAGTTGAAAACTGTCCAGAGTCACCCGCAAAATGGGGTGACTTCGGACACCTATTGAATTTCATTAAAAACCGATATTGAAATTACAATGGTTGACTTCGGACAAAGTAAATATTTTTAAAAAAATTTAATAAATTGAAATAAGAAAACCACAAACATTTATCGCAAATACCACATATTTTAATATTAAAAAAAAATAATTCTTTACTTTTCTATAAAAATGCCAATTTACAATTTATGTTTTACTTTTCTGTTTTTAGTGGTCGTATTGTTATTTTTTTTATCTAACAGCATCAACTGCATTTTTCATATCATTAGGATTATAATTCTTATAAGAATGACCTCCTATATTGTTGGCCTATGATCTGGCCATAGTTGATGTGTTGTCCGAAGTCACAATTTGTTTTGTAATATTTAAAACGATTTAGCACTACAGGGTGAAAATAACTTAACAATTCGCACATAAACCTATTAACACAGACAAGTTAACAAGTAGGTTACCGAAAACCGTAATAAAATATGTCTATTTGTTGTAATGTACAGTAGTTATCAGTTACATAATTTAAACATCCAAAAATATAATATTTTGTATTTACCTCCATAACATGTACTATGACAGCTTTATGTCATCAATAAACAATATTTTCTATGGAGGATATAATAGATATTTACGTAGAGTATCAATTTTTGACTTTTATCAATTAATAGTTTTCTATAGGTATAATAACGTAAAGATCCAAAGTATATATAGGTACTATTGATAATATTTAATAATATTTTTATTTTGCAAAACAACAAGTGACACATCATATAAGTACGTAAAATAATTATTTGCAGCACCCCCTAAAAGCAAAGCTTGTGCTGGGGGAGCGGTTCTTATATTATATTAACTTAAAATTAATACATAAATTATAATTTAGTAATAGTTGGAATTAAAAAGTAGCAAAGTATATATATTATACAATATTATAAACAGAGTAAAAGATAAGAGTATGAAGAACAAAAATATATTATATTTAAAAACATAGTATTGAAGTTAATAAATTAATTATATAATAGACAGATCAAGATTTTTAACATACTTTTTGAATGATTTCAAATTATTAAAATGGCTAATGTTGATATTTAAGGTTTGACACAGTTTTAGACCGTTATATAAAACACTCATTTGACCAAAAACTTTACTATAATTAGGTAGGCATATGTTAATATTATGTTTATATCTTGTATAATGATTATATGATCAAAAGAAATAATTAAATGTTTGTTTTTATAAAGTAAAACTAGTGTATTAAAATTAAAAATATGTCTAAAATCCTTAACTTTTAGTTCCTTATAAATTAATATAGTACTTGTTTGAAATGATAGATTTAGAAGATATTTAATAATGCAGTTTATAGTTGTTAATAATCTAGATAGATGATTGTTGTAAGTTCCTTCCCATATTGATATACCATAAGTAAAAACTGATTGTACCAAGGATAAATAAATAATTCTTTTATATGAGTTATTAAAAATATATTTGACTTCTTTAAAAATGAAAAAGAACTTACGTAAAATATTGTTTAAGTAAGTATGTTAGATATATGGATATCGGCCTATAATTGCCACACTCTAGTTTGTTACCTGCCTTAAATAAGGGAATTACAATACATTTTTTGAAATTTGATGGATATTTACCTGTTGATAGAGATTTGTTGAAAATAATTGACAATGGTACTGAAATGGTTTTAGATGTTTTTTTTGGTATGTAATTAGACAAGTTATTTTCATAAATAGAATTATAGTCTTTTATTTTATTTAAGTGTAACATTATTAATTCATCACTATTTATCGGTTTAAAAAATAATCTATCATTTATAATTTCATGGTCATCAGACACATGATTTATGTGTTCTATTTCTAAATTATTCCCAACATTAATAAAATATTCATTAAATGTATTACAAATTTCTGTTTTTGATTCAGTATTACAACCGTTTTTCATTGTTATTTTATTAATATCACATGTTTTATTTTAAATTGATTTTCCTATTACCTCATTAATAATATTCAATACCTGTTTACCATCAGACTGAGCTCTTAATAATTTACCTTGATAAAATAATTGTTTAGCTTTTTTTATTAAAACATTTAATATATTTCTATATTCATTATAGAATTGTTTAAACGTGTATCAAAAGGCCTCAATTTCAATTTAGCAAACAATTTTTCCCTATTTCTTATAGAAGTTATTATACCGGTTGTAATCCATTCCTTTAATTTTGACATATTTTTCGATTTGAATTTAATTACAGAAATAGTTGAAAGATAAATAAATTCATTTATTTTAGAATTAAAAACCTCGAGCATAGAATCAACATCATCAAAATACATAGTGGAACACCAGTTTTCTAAAATAATTAATTTATTTAAAAGGCCAATATTTATTTTTTTTTTTTATATATTTTACATTTTGACAATTATTTTGGACTTTAAACATTTCGTCAGATAACATCAGTGTTTTAGCATAATGATCAGTTATATCACATCGTAATATGTTTGAACTAATTTTATTTGATTCTACATTTTTAACAAATATATGATCAATGCAAGTATTTGAGGACTCAGTGACTCTGGTAAAATTATTTATACATGAAATATATTCATGTTTAGCCAATACATTTAAATAATCATTGCTAATATTGGAAATTTTCATTATATCAATATTAATATCGCCACATAAAATATTTAGGTAGTTATTTTTATTTTCAGATAAGAAAAAGTCAAGATTATTGATAAAATTTTCAAGATTATCATTTAGCGATCTATATATACAGATTAAAGAAAATAATCATTCATTAGATTTGATTTTAAGATGTATTAAATTACAATTTAATATAGCATTTTTTTCAATTTGAAGAATATTTAGGGATTCTTAAATTAATATTGTGACCCCATCACTTTTATTTAACGTTCCCAGCGAGTTTATAGATTTATAACCATTTAAAGTAAATTCAACATCATTCAAAAGCCATGGTTCACATAATACAATAATACTAAAATAATTTTTTATTGAACCAAGCAACATAGCTAGTTCATTGAAATGATTATTTATACTTCTTATATTTAATTGGAAAAATGATAGATTATCATTTGATAGGGGGATATCCGTTATAGAATCTACATAATTAGAATTAATATTATTTATATTTAAAAGCTTATCAATGTTTAATATATTATCATTCATTGGAAATAGAAATTATTATTCTTATTTTTAATTATATTGAATGTAAAAAGTACTAACTATACGTTTTCGATGTCTTGAGATGATTTAATTTTCATTATCTTGGAAACATCGTTTTTCCTTACGAGAATATCAACATTAGACAGCCATACAAATTTGATATTTTTTTCTTTTGCAGCGCGTTTGGTTTGTGAAAAAAGTGTTCTTTTTAATTTTGTAAGACGTTCATTAATATATATTTTTTCCTTCGGCCAATTATTTTTTATAATATCCGCTGTCAATTTCATAGATCTAACTTTGTGAATTAAATCTTTGCGCATGCCCAGTGTTGATAATTTCGCCGTTATAATATTTTGCTTAGATACCAAAGAATTTATTCTATAGGCTTCAATTACTTTACATTCCGTATTAGTAATTTTACCAATTTCTTCCACAATATCAATACAATTTTCATTAGTTGTCTTAGGTATACCTATTATGTCTACAGATATACCTAAATTATGTTGTTCAATTTCATCAATTTTAGATTTCAGTATACAAACTTCACCTGAGAGCCGTTTATTCTCAGCAGTTATTTTTTTAATTTACAAGTTTGATATTTTTTAGTTCACTCACAATAATATCAATTTTATTATTAAAATCGTCAAATTGTGAGCTCATAAAAGAAACTGAACTCATGAGTTCCTCAATATTTTTTTCCATAGTATTAACTGAGTTTACCTTGTTTTTCGTTTTTTGATTTTTAGGAGATTTTTGAAATTTTTGTATATCAGTTTGGCACTCAGTGCAATTGAATCTTGCTTTTGTATAATTTGACATTTTTTTAAAATTAGTTTCAGAGTAGCCCGCACAATAGAAGTGCAAAAACTTTTTGCAAGTAGAGCACTCCAATATGTCATCCTTATGTGTAGAAGTATCAAAACATTTGACACACGTAAAAGACATTGTGATCGAAAATAAAAATAAATTAAAAATGAACGAAAAATACCGTAGATTAACGATATAAAATGAAATACAGATAACGGAGACCAGAAAACGAAACGACTTACTCCAACGAACTCTAGATAAGAACTGTTAGTAAGATAATATTTATTATTATTGAACTTTTTGTTTTGGCCGAAAAGTAAATAGGGTGAAAAGTGAGACAAACTGAGAATTTTCTATTTTGAACCAATGAGATTCAATTTACTATATGAAAAGTTTTATGAATTTCTAACTCAAAATAATTTGCAAATTTACGTTCTTTTTACGTATTTTGTCAAAATTTAAAATTTAAATATTGAGGTACAAAAGAACTTGTGACTATGTATTTTTAATAGTTTTCAACTGTCATTGTAAAATTATAAAATTATAAACACGGTTCATTTATAGATGTTTTATGTTAAAATTTTAACAATATAAATAAACGAAAATAACGACCTTAGTTATACTTTATGGTAATTTAAAAATATTATTCGTGGGTACTTAAAACTTTTAAACTATATTAACACATTATAATGACATTTTATAATGCAATTCTTTTAGAAAAAATTAATTCCACCAACTGTATCGCCAAGTAAAATTAATTACTTTAATAGCAATATTATAATCATACGATATGTATAACATGTAATATAGGCTATATTCTATAGTTTTATATCATTAAATTCAAATTAAACACGTTCATTACAGTGTCTGCAACCACCCCACACCTAATGTATAGCAGAGTGGTGTCCACTTTTAACTATAAGTTACAAATTGTATAAAGTTAGTACCTAATAATACATACCATTATACTGTCTGATACTGACTATATTATCATATAATTATTTCTGATATTATTTGCTAAACAGTAAGTAAGTATGTTAAGTACTTAAGTATATTTATATATTTTCATCATGCCTCCACCCACTCCATGAAATCAAATTCTAAATACGCACCTAATTCTACACGAATCTATAGTAGCAATATTTAACACCGAATTCGCATAATCATGAAACGAAACTTCGACTTAGATTAAAAGGCAGTGTTAACCGTAAAGTATGTAGATATAATAAAAAGCTATTTTAAATTTAAATGATCGTTTCATTGTCAACGAAAATAATTTTATAGTATATTTGAAAACACTAAGATATGTAAGTTTATTATGGTACTGGTTTAGTGGACGCCCACTAGTCCACGTATTCTCACGCCACTCAGGTTTAGTTGACGCCCGCCACTTATATTTCCCGTATTTTCGATGTACTAATCATCTTTTATAAACGTTTGAGAGCGTTGACTGGCGATCAAATGTGTGTGGTTTTAAATTTTCGTCCTTCCAAATTTCCTTTTTTGACAATGGAAAAAATCTGTGTGGTAATGGACCGTGTAAAATGTGTGGTTATGAATGATAAGCGTGCGGTTTTAAACGACGCTCGTGCCAAATATCAATTTTCTTTTTTTTTTCAATTAAATATACTTCCACATTATATCCAGTAGCTACCTACCTCCCGCTAGGTTAATATAAAAATGTACCGACTCTCAGCACATGTCTATACTAACTAATCATATAATAGGCATATTGTTGTATAGGTATACAATAAAGTCTTCGACACAATGACAATTCTATCGATTTATCAAAAAAAAAATAAGATCAATGCCGACACGATTTTTCACCTCGACGATTCGATTATAATTCACGGTCTTCGAACATTAATAATATTTTGACAATAGCTCCTTTCACGCACATACGTACAGCAAACTGTCCACTGTTCGGTAGTCACGACCCCCCGCAACGTAACGATGCAATAAAATTTTGTTAGGTACCTAAACGTTTGTAATCTGTATGTTTTTGTCATCGTGTGGTGTGTTCCTTTTCATCCGTTACAAACGAGACCGGCTGTGTTCTGCCGCATTTATAACAATTATAATAATAATAATAACATGCGTTTAATACCTACGATTGTGATGTTTATAAACGGGGTAATTGTAAGGCCAGCTATTTCAGATCCCAGATAGCAAATTATTGACTAAAAATATTATTATAATATTATCATTACAAAATTCATAATACACTGAGTCGATCAATTGTTGGTCATTTTTAATAGATATAAAATAAATTTTTAAATAATATGATAAAGATGTCGACACTATTTTACGAGCTTACACGTGTGTCGTGTGTGCGTACATGTGTGATGAACCTCAAATGCACAAACGCCTCGGTCGATCTTAGCGCTCCGCGGTGGTGGTGCCGGGTGCATATTAAATGGAAACGACTATAATAGCCCATAAGTTACATTACAGCGACGCGTGGCCATTTCGCGTTCGTACAAGTTCTGTACAAAAGAGTAATATTCAATATTGTTGTTTAATAAACTTAAATTCTGAAGCATTTAATGTAAAAAATAAAATTATACGATTATTACGATTAATTATATTTCGTAATTGCTCCTATTATCCTCTTTCCGGATATTTATTCTCGTATGGAGTAGAAGGGTATCCTACTTTCCCCTGGTCACTATAAATTAATGCAGGGCTCCGTATTGAAATTTTACCTATATCACCAATAACGTCTAACGAGGTAACCCTTTATCAGCGCGTCCAATATTGTATTGTGAACGAACACACTTAGCGCCTGGAACCTCTTACCACAGCGACGCTCTTCTGAGTAATTCGTTTCCACGGCCTTCTAACTCGATCAATCTCGGAAGTTATTATTACTAAGCACTCGCGTTCGACCACGGCGTACCTTGTTTTCGTTTCACTAAACTTTTTTCTTGCATAGGAAACTATACGCCTTTCCTCCGGTCTGTAACCCCGTTGGAAAAGTATCGCACTGGCTTCTATTTCGCTTGCATCGGTTTGCAGACAAAACGCATGTTCTGATCGGATGGTGAAAATTTCAGTGATGTGACTAGCGCGTTTTTTATTGATTTGAATGCACGTTGTTCTACATCTGTCCATTTCTACTTTACACCAGGGGCGTCATTTGGGGGGTGTAGGGTGTACATTTGCACGAACTTTTTTTTAAAATGCCTTCTTTGGCCTACCAACAATAAATAAAAGCGCCGATATACCTAAGTGTTTTATATTATATGTATATATTTTATATTTTTTCAGTATTAAAAAAAATGTATTGTACTAATGTTTAATTTCCAAGAATGTTTGATGTGATTTTGTGGTTCCACAATATTATAATTGATAAAATTATAACACAAAAATTCTATAAAGAATACCAATAAAATAAATTTCTGGTTTTATTAAGCTAGCTATATTATATATTTTGAATATGCAGGGAGAAAAAATGTGTAGGTTAGGTATTTTATTATAAAGGTGATTTCTGTGGAATGATGGCAGAAGCTGATATATACATTTTCTGAACTTAGTTTTTCCGCTAAATATATTTTCAAATAATGACATATCAGTTTTGGTCTTTGCACATATACGACACCACACACATAATAAAGACATATCATATTTTGCCACCACTTGAAATATACGATTTCTAAACTATTTAAATGATGATTCAAAAATTAACAAAATGTACATATCAGCTTCTGCCATCATCCCACAGATTTATACCCATACATTTATTTATCACTGTACACTTGTATCCACAATATAAAATAAATACATTAAAAGTACCTACACATAGTTTAGTTCGTCAAAAATAGTAACAATATTGTGGTATTTTCATACTAATATAAGTGACCTATTAAATAAATTATACAAATATTCTACAGTTTTTGTCCCCACTTGACGTACCCACCAAAAAAAAATTTTTTCTATGTGGCCTGGTAATAATTTGAATGGTCTGCAAACATTTTGGCACCAACAAAAAAAAAGTGGAAATGACGCCCCTTCTTTACACCAGTTTTAATAAATTTGTGAAGGGTGTTATGGTGTCCGCGTAATTGTCTACGAATTGGTTGTACGAGTTTCACACGCCCAAAAATTTAGATACGTACGTCCCTAACCACACATATTTTTCTATTGTCAAAAAAAGAAATTTGGAAGGACGAAAATTCAAAACTGCACACATTTGATCGCCAGTCAACGCTCTCAAACGTTTATAAAAGATGATTAGTACATCTAAAATACGAGAAATATAAGTGGCGGGCGTCAACTAAACCTGAGTGGCGGGAGAATACGTGCGCTGGCGGGCGTCCATTAAACCACTACCATAATAAACTTACATATCTTAGTATTTTAAATATTCTATTTAATTAATTTCGTTGACAACGAAATGATCATTTAAATTTAAAATAGCTTTTTTATTATTACTACATACTTTACTTTACTTTACGGTTAACAATGATTTTTAATCTAAGTAGAAGTTTAGATAATATTTTTTATTATTAGGTGGTAACTATATGCAATTTGTAACTAATAGTTAAAAGTGCCAAGTGGACACCACTCTGTTGTACATTAGGTGCCGGGTGGTTGCAGACACTGTAATGTACGAGTTTAATTTGAATTTAATGATATAAAACGATAGTATTCTGCAGCCATGGTATACATAGATATTTTATGATTATAATATTGCTATTAAAGTAAGTTATTTTACTTGGATATACAGTTGGTGGAATTAATTTTTTTCAAAAGAATTGCATTATAAAATGTCATTCTAATTTAAATTACCATAAAGTATAACTAAGGTCGTCATTTTCGTTTATTTATACTGTTAAAATTTTAACTTAAAACATTTATAAATAAACCGTGTTTATAATTTTATTAATTTACAATGACAGTTGAAAACTATTAAAAATACATAGTCACAAGTTTTTTTGTACCTCAGTATTTAAATTTTAAATGTTGACAAAATACGTAAAAATAACGTAAATTTGCAAATTATTTTGAGTTTTGAAAGGAATTTAGTCTCGTATACATTTTAAACATAATATAACGAGCCCATGGCTGATGGGCCTTTTGCTGATAAAATATTTAACTAAAAGCTGTTTTTTAATAAATCTGGCCTATCAAATCTATTCTAAGTCACCTATAATATTGTATAATTAATTTTAATTAATGCAATCTAAACTACGACCTGCAGCCACATCTTAATTGATTGACGGAATATCACTTTACGCGTGAAACTTAGCACTTTGCTGGCAGCTATTTTAAGTCGAGGAAAAATAATTCAATTAATTGAAAACATTACTTTGCTCTAATTTGAATTTAAACACTATTTATAAATACCAAACATAAAAAAAGTTAAATGCTTATTGGAAACAATTTACTGTCGAAATATTACAATACAAATAAATTAATTCTATTCTAATAAACAGTGTATAGGCACAATTGTCGTCAACAATAAACAATACTAGCAAACACAGTATAATATCAATGTTAAATGCGACATAGTGTTTACTGTTTATACTTTGCAATAGTATTATAATAATAATAATGGGGGGCGGAGTGGCCGAGCGGAATAAGTCGTCGGTTGCGACGCACACCGACCGCGACGTCGGTTCAATGCCGGTCGCGGGCGGCATTTTTCTTCGGGCAAGTCACGGTGTCCGGAAAAAAGTGCCGCCATCCGCCAGCCGGGTATGGCAGATACCTACAAGCCACGTATTCCCGCTAAAAAACTGAAAAAACTAAAAAAAAACACGTGTTTAAAACTCACAGTACCCTCCCCCACAGTAAAAACCACTCAATGACTTAAGTTGCCGCGGGTTAATTAATAAAAAAAAATGAATAATAGGTATATAACGTCATTGAAGGTATTTCAGGTATTACTTGTAGGTATATTATACAACAGTATATTGTGTGGCAAGGGCTGGAAGTGAGCAATTTCAGTTGCAGGCGATGTGTGTAGCGACTAGCGAGCCGCAGTCGTAGGCCGCATTTCTGGAATTTCCGTAAAGACTGAAATTGAATTTCCGCTCGAGCCACACATACTATTTTTTGTCACACCTCTGCGTTAATCGATCACCTCAAGTTGTCAATTGTAATGCACTATGCATTCTATGCAACAACCAGAAAATTCTACGAAAACAATTTCATGAAAGACAATTGTTCATCAATCAGGGCGATTATATTATGAATATAAGATGTAGCCCACGATGTAGATAACCTAAAGTTTATGTTTTGTAAGGATATAGTTTTCAGTGTTGCCCCAAAAACTTATTTGAGAGGGGGTAACATTTTTTTTTATCCCCAAAGATTTTTCGAAAGCATACAGTATAGTAAAATTTATATAATATATAAATTTTACTATGTATATTATACATTTATCTAGTTAAGTTTCAACACAAATTAATGTGACTTTCTGTTAAGGTTTTCTTTTAACTTTTCTTTGGCGGGCAGTCGAAAATTATTTAATTTTCTCAATTTTAATGAATTTTATTAAAATTTTAACTTTAGACCCACATTAAAAATAATATACATATTCTGGATCTGTGTTCAGCTTGACCGAGAGAGAAAATTATTTATCGACGATATTTAAAAATAAAAATGTTTAAAGCTCAAAAAGAGTCAATATATTTTAAATATCTTGTAGGAAATATCTTGTAAGGAAAATGTTCATATATTATATAAAAATATTTTTAAAATATAAAGTTTTTACGGTTATTCATTTTTCAGTTACAACAGAAAAACATAATCGATTTTGTCGATAACTGATTTTGTGTGAAAATACTTTTATACCTATTTGTTAATTTTTTTTTTTCACAACGTTTTTGAAAATTACTGGGTACTTTTTTACCTTTGAATTTTTACCCAACAAAATACCAACTAGATTCAATTTTCTATCAGAAAAGATGCTGAAGTAAAAATTTGAACCATTTTTACTGTCTTAATAGGTAATTGCAAACTTAAAATAAAAAGCGCAAATCGTTGTATAATAAAATTCATTCATGTGTACCGGGGAGGCCATCAACCCCACCCCCCTATATTAATATAGGTCAGGCCAATGAAGCAAAATGTGCTGAGGCAGCAAAAATATTTTATTTTATAACACCGCCGTACGCGCAGGCAGGGGCAGTCTCGTTTTCTCTGAGTGATTCGGCGAGAACGCAGGTACGACGATCGAACTTGTGAAACGTTGATCATAGTTCGGACTAGGCGATCTGAATTCGCTAAGTATTTTATTTATGTTTATTTGAATTTAATAAAAGTGTTTCCGACCATCAAAACCCGAGTTGAATATTATTTTAAAGTCTTATTCGTCCTTACCTTTAAATATTGGAACAGTACTCAGACACACATACCAATAGTCAATGAGGTTTATTGCAAACTGAACTGTGGTCTGGTCGTGGAGTCCTAATAGTCATTCCAATTTAGGGAACGAACGAAGAATCTACAAACGAATACCGTCGTACCTCAAAGGTTAACAGAGCTAATCTGAATTTATTCTAGAGACAGTCATTAGCTTAGAGCGTACGAAGTTAAGGTGCAGTGGCGCCGAACCCATGTATTAGATGTGGCAGCCGTCACACCTATTTTAAGGGGTGGGTGTACCCCCAAAATTGGTGGGTAATCGTAACACTAAATATAAAAATAAATTGTACAAATATAAGAAAGATGACTTCTTAGTGTGTCGTAGCGTGCAGTGTGTACCTACTGTGTGATAACGTTAGAAATAGCCAATAACTAATTAATAATTTAATTAATAGTTTTACCATTAATAAATAAATTCTATTATTTATAGTCAATAGTATTGTGTAAAAAGTCAAAAATCTCTGATAATACAGTACATTTAGTATTTTTATTTTACAAGTGATAAAACAATTAGTACCTATCAACTGAAATAGCGCGGGTGAATGGCCCCTCGACACACATGAATGAATTTTATTTTACAGCGATTTGTGTTTTTATATTATGTGTCTGTAATCACCTATTATGACAGTAAAAATAGTTCAAATTTCTACCTCAGCTGTCCGCATCTTTTCTGATAGGAAAGTGAATCTAGTTGGTTCTTTGTTGGGTCAAAACTCAAAAGTAAAAAAGTTCCCAGTAATTTTCAATAGCATCGTGAAAAACAAAAAAAAAAATTAACAAATATAAAAGTAAGATGGCGGCACTTTTGGCTAAAGTCTACTTTACCAACCCCCTCACGATTTTCAAAATTTTTTTTTTAAAAGACTTGTTTTTTTATGCTTAAAACGATGGTGTAATTTTTTTTTCCTGGAAACTATTATTTTAGAAGTTATAGCCTTCTAAAGTTTACGATTTTACGTTTATGCGCATGCGCGCAACGCTACTTGACTGCCACGCGCGCCTATAACAAATTTTTTTTTACGTATTTTAACAAGTTTTGGGACATAGTCAGTTTTGGGTAAGTAATATTGTGAATCACGTCATTATTAAGGTGAAATATAAACTATAGTTGAGTACCTAATTAGACTAGGTACCTATATTAGCCCAATTAAAATAAATAATAAATAAATACTGTAAAAATGTTAAATATATTTGATATTAATTTTAAATTTATACTATAACTATAAATTATATCACACAATCATCATCCCCACTGAGTGACTCATTTTCACTGTCTCGGTGCAACAAAAATGAAATTTTCTCAACCCTGTGACCCACATGGGGAGGTGTTGCACAGCAAGTCGGGGGATATTATCGATTTGCGGAGCGGAGCGACGGCGCCGAGGAGCGTAGCGACGAGTGCCGCTAGCACCGCATCACTGTACGATGTTTTTTCAATTTGGTGGCTCGGTGCAACAAAAATGCAATTTTCTCAACCCTGTGACCCACTTGGGGAGATGTTGCACAGCAAGTCGGAGGATATTTTCGATTTGCGGAGCGGAGCGACGCGCCGAGGAGCGTAGCGACGAGTGCCGCTAGCACCGCATCACTGTACGATGTTTTTTTCAAATTGGTGGCTCGGTGCAACAAAAATGCAATTTTC
>NW_021771065.1:31493-33853 GCF_005508785.2 Acyrthosiphon pisum | reverse complement strand
CATGTACAGTAGAACTTCGATTAACCCGTCACTCGATTACCCGTCACTCTCTGTTATCCGTCATCGGTCACCGCCAAAAAAAAAAAATTATTAGCGATTAGACGATCGCGATAAACTCGTGCCCAACACAGTAACTATCAAGTGTATAAAAATAGTTTGTAATATGTACATATCCAATATAAGCGATAAACGTGATAAACGAACTATAAACTTATGTGTGTATGTATTGTACTATGTCCAATTTAATCAGTGACCGACGAACAGCCTACGTGTAAGTGTGTACCGTGTGTATTAGTGAAATTTTGAATGATAAACAAATTATTTTGAATGTCACTGCCGTTGAAGAAGAAGAAATTGATGAGTGTTGCCGCGACACAGTGTTGTGATTATCATGCGATATGCAAAACAGCGCAGCGGCGGCGACCAGTCTTTATCTCTCTCCCCCTTCCTCGTCCTCATTTAATCGTTACTCTTTAGGTATGTGAATTATAATCACCTATATAAATTAATTTATTATTATTGTTATCGTTGTCGTCATATTGTCTTTGTTTTTATATCATCTGTTTTAATGTTTTTGTTGTGATTACGCGGCCAACGCCCTTATTGTTGTTATTAATTTTTTTTACCGTTAAGTGTTATTATACACATCTACGTACCTACTTATATTAATTACTGTATTATTGATTCGTGTTAATTGTTTTTCTTTTTTTTTTTTGCTATTGAAGCACCGCGGAAGTGTTTGTTTTGTTGCCACTGCGGCAACATATGTATATTATATATTTATACCTGATCAGTCATTGCGACATATTATTATTATATAAAATTCTACCACCGGCCGAGTCAGTGCGACACGGAACCGTTGTATTCTTGTCATTATTGCAATAAAGCGCCACCATTACCAGCATTTACGTGAGTTCTATTGTATTTCTGGTTGGGTATTATTGTCGTGTACTCATCTACACCAGCTAGTCATTGAGACATCGTTGGACGGGGCTCTTCCATCGTCGAGATCGGGATTGGTGTCATCATCGATTGCGTAAGACCGCCAGCACCCGCCGTGGTGTGTGAGAGGCCGCCAGGGTCTTCGAGTTCAGTCACCGTCGGTTGTCATTCGTTGCAGCCATCATCCATATCATTATCATAATCGTAGAGTTAAGTGTAGATTTTAAGTATTCGCCGATTTCTGTGAGGTTGGTGGTCATTGCACCAAACCTATTCCGACCACCAAGACATCCCCACCATATAACTAAACTCATCTTCCTTACTCCCGTGCATAAATTCAACTTCCTTGGTCCGTTAATTTTAAGTCTCTTTTGGTCCCCTCCTATCGTTGTCGTCGTCGTATCTGGTTGCCTTCCCGGTCATTTTAAGGCAGTGCACATTAAGTTGCCTACCCTGTTGAATCCAAGGCAGTGGGCATTAAGTTGTCCATGTCAAGGTAGCATCATCACAACCTAGGTTCCATAGTTTCATTTCATCGTAACAGGCCCAAGTGGCAACATTGGTAGCAGAGCGTGGTTATTACTCAATTTTCTAATCTTATCTAATTTCAACTATCTATCTTCGGTTATACCGTATAGTTTAAACTACTATGGCGCCTTCGGAGTTGGCCGAATGTATTAGGAAACGCGGGGTAGCAAAGGGTAAACTAACTCGATTTGGATCATTCTTTGATACATTCCAAAGGAATGCAAGGCGCAACTATACTGAGTTGAAGTTACGGATGGAAAAACTGGAATCATTGTTTGATGAATTCGACCTTCTTCAAACTGAAATCGAAGGTTTGGATGAATCTGACTCGCAGCAAGAAGAACGCATCAAATTTGAAAATGAATTTTTTTCCATACAAGCGGCGGCGGTGAACGAGTTATCATCACAAGAACAACAATCACCTGATCAATCATTCACTCAAAATCATCGACAGGGTGTTGAAGCTCACATAAAGTTGCCGAGAATCAACCTTCCTGAATTTGACGGAGAATATGAAAACTGGCAGTGTTATCGGGATACTTTCAGTCTCATGGTTCACAACGCTCGAATACCTGCAGTAGAAAAATTTCAATATCTCCGATTATCTTTGAAAGGGCTGGCACAGTTAATCGAAAGTTTGGAGGTAACGGAGGGGAATTATTTAGTTGCATGAAACTTAGTTCAAGAGCGATTTGAAAATAAGCGTCTCATAGTACAGACTCATGTTTCAAAATTATTTGCAGTAAATAAGTTAGAAAAAGCATCAGCCTCTGAAACGAGAAGTTTCTTCGACACCTTCCGTCGACACCTGGGAGCTTTAAAAGCTATCGGAGGACCAGTGGATGAATGGAGTACGCTATTAGTACACATAGCATCATCCAAACTCGATG
>NW_021771065.1:28925-30714 GCF_005508785.2 Acyrthosiphon pisum | reverse complement strand
TCAGGTATGTCATGTAAAGCAATTGGACAAGTCAGCGCTACTGTAAAATCGAGAATTAACACATATTAAACAGATCTACGATTCTTGGTATTACAGAACATCGCGAACACCTTGCAGTCAGTACAACCAACCAACGGAGTCATGAACACAATTAATCTAGGTGAATGTGCTACCCAGACTTTCGTTCTACAAAAAAAATTGATATAATACTTGGCTCCGAAATATTCTACGAACTATTATGTATCGGTCAAATAAAACCAGCAAGCACTCGCGCAATTTGGCAAAAAACTGTGTTCGGCTGGGTTCTGTCAGGGCGGGTACAGAGTGACCAAATTATTCCTCAAACTTCTTGTATGACAACAATGGTGAGTAGCGATGATAATTCCATTCAGAACGAAGTACAGAAGTTTTGGGAGCTCGAAGAAGTCGTTGAACCAAAGGAACGAAGAAAATATAGTATTGAAGAATGTAAATGTGAAACCCATTTCTTGCAGACGTCTTCAAGAGACGCCGATGGTAGATTTACGTTAAAACTACCATTTCGTAACAACATACAGCAATTACTGGGTGAATCACGTTTCATGGCAACGAAGAGCTGATCATCAGATGGAACGTAAATTAAATGAAAACCCAGAGCTTAAGCTGGAATACGTCAGGTTTATGCGTGAGTATCAAAATCTTGGTCACATGACCCTGTCGACTAAGACGAATATTCATTCGACGGAACATCCACAAGTATTTTTACCACATCACACAATCATCCGAAATGAGAGCTCTACCACAAGGATTCGAGTGGTTTTTGACGCTTCTGCAAAAACTTCCACCAATATATCACTCAATGAAACTTTAATGGTTGGTCCAACTATTCAAGATGACCTCCGTAGAATTTTAATGAGATTCCGAATACATCAGGTAGTTCTTACAGCTGATATCGAAAAAATGTAGAGGCAAATCAATGTTAGTGAAAACTGTCAGTCATATCAACAAATTCTTTGGCGGGAAAACCCAAACGATCCATTGGAAGCATATCGTTTAAACACGGTTACTTATGGAACATCATCCGCGCCTTTTATGGCTATCAGAACATTATATTTCTTAGCAGACTGTGAAAAGGATGACCTTGCTAATGCAGCACGTATTACCAAGCGTGACTTCTATGTAGATGATCTTCTGACCGGCGCCACAGACCTTTTGGAAGCAGCCAAACTTCAAGATGACATGTTACAGTTATGCGAACGGGGAGGATTTTCTCTTCGGAAATGGTGTTCCAATCGTGAATAGCTATTAAACCGAATCCCCGCCGATCTGCGAGCCACTAGTTCTGATCTTAGTTTTCAAGATGACCATTCAACTAAAACCCTTGGAATACGATGGAAACCTAAAGCGGACCAGCTGCATTACAAGGTCCAAGTAATGACACCATTAACACGGATGACAAAGCGAACTATAGTCTCCGAAATATCCCGTTTATTTGATCCACTCGGGCTAGTTGGACCAGTAATTGTAAAAGCAAAAATATTTATTCAACAACTGTGGAAATTAAAGTTATCGTGGGATGAATCACTTCCGAGTGAATACCATACATCCTGGGAACGATATAGACAGGAACTCTTGGATATCACAAAGGTAAGCATACCAAGAAGAGTTATACGGAGTGGTGACATTGACCAGAAATTGTTTTTTTTAATTCAATACGAGGGTTAAAATGTTCAATACAAGAACGTTCGATTAATTTACCTTTTCTCTGTCTTTTAATAAGTTGTTTTGATGCATTTTTGCTAATTTGTGA
>NW_021771065.1:27552-28875 GCF_005508785.2 Acyrthosiphon pisum | reverse complement strand
CCCATTGATGACACTTATAAATGAAGTTATACATAAGTTTCTCATAGATACATCATGTTATTGATTGCTCTTCTTTTTTTCTTTGTAAATTATGATATTAAGTCAGCATATCTCTGCACCAATTGCGTTTTAATTGCCTGGGAGGATTTCCCGGAATAACATTTGATGAGAGTGTTTTGACTAAAGGATTTGAGGGAGTTGCAAGCCTTTTATGAAATCTTTTATAATAAATAGCAGCTTCTTCTTTAATAGTTTTAATTTTTAGGTCTGTGTGGAGAGTATGATTGGAAACATACGGGGGGGAGTTTGTTAATTTTCTTAATGTTATATTTTGAAAAGTCTGAATACGATTTGTATTTGATTTTTTTGCATTTCCCCACAGTTGGATACCGTAGGTCCAAATGGGTTTAATGAGGGATTTATACATTAGTAGTTTTATATTAAGGTTGGTGTGTTTGTTATTGACTAGTAAAGATTTAAGCATACGAAGTCGGAGATTTAGTTGGAGTCTTTTAACACGTGTATGTTGGGCCCATGTTAGTCTACGGCCAAGGGTTAAGCCAAGATACTTAACTGTAGGAGTGGACGGAATTTGCGTACCAAAGAGAGTGACCGGCGGGCAGTGTCCTAGCTTAAGGGTAAAAGTAGTATGATTAGATTTGGTTTGATTTACCTTAATCCTTATCTCTTTTTAGTTCTTAGCTATAAAAATTGAACATTATATACTTTTTTAAATACAAAATAATTTTATAATGTTCGCGATTATGATGGATTTCAACAACATTTGAATTTAAAATGCTTATAAAAAAATGTGTGCCTTTAATTTTTATATGTTCATTACTTTTGAACTTCTACTATGAAATGACTTATGGTCTATGGGTAAATTATCAAGTTTTTTGATTCAGTAATCCTTCCATTATCCTTTTTTGATACATTTTATATTTTTTAATTATTATAATATATACTATTTGTATACCTATATCAAATTTATAATAGATCTATATATTTTGGTTTTTTTTAAATATTGAGCAATAAAAAAATATACCTAATAACCTGTACACATTTGATCCCTAACGATTATTAGGTAATAATTGAACATAAATGGATGAATTAAATTTTCTTGATTTTTTCATATAATATACTGTCACACTGTGTAGTAGATACTTTACAATAATAAACATAATTATCAATTTGAATTTTTACATGGTTTTCCAAACCATTTGACTATTATCCTATACCTAGTTTATTATTTTCTATGATTAATTAATAGTTAGGTTAACTGTTTAAACCTTGCTAATACCAAATACATACGTACCTAGTCCA
>NW_021771065.1:26161-27502 GCF_005508785.2 Acyrthosiphon pisum | reverse complement strand
TTGAACTAGAAATGCGCTAATTATTTTTATTAAATTAAAAAAGTAGAAAAAAATTGGCAAAATTAGCATTTTTAAAGGAAATCGTGTATTATTCCAAATAGTTTATTACTTAGTATGGGTTTTTTGTTTTTTTAATTAATCTACTGAATTATACTGTATAATTCAATAATACCTAAATTACCTTGAAAGTTTGGTTTTCATAATTATATTTATCATATTTATATTCCTGTTAATCGTCACAATCTTAGTTTTCCTAGGATTGAATTGGTTTTGGTCATCAATCGTTCAATTTTATACTAGGTATTCGGTACATTTTAGTTGTCATGATAAAAAAGGTGGGTAAGTGGATTTCGCTCTGCTGTACAGTAGGTTACAAGTGGGTCACTGTATAATGGATGGTATTAAATTTGAATTCAATGATATAATATCATTGTATAAGAAAAACGATTCTGAGCGGAGACGGTATGTTAGTCTAGGTATAAGACATAATATTATATTAGGTACCTATAATAAATTCCAAATTAATCATATCATAATATTTATTCGGTACTTATAACGCGTTATACATCAACAAAAAACCGTGGTACTATCATAGATATATAATAGTATACTTTAGAAGTTTCAAGTACCCACGAATAATATTATACAATCACAACAAAATAACTAAAATAGTTATCCTAGGTTTTTAATATGTAATTTCGTCCAAATTTGTACTTAAAATGACAGTAAAAATAAACTGCGTAAATCTATTTTTTAGATTTTTTGGTAACAGAATTAATTACTTACGTAGTTACGTGGAATCTTGTTTTAAATTTTCAATTCTTAGATACAAAAATTGAACATTTCATAAATTTTTAACTACAAAATAATTTTTCAAATTAAAATTTGATAAATTTTGTCAAAATTTGATCTTTAAATGCTTAAAAAAAAAATTGTGCCTATGTATTTTTAATATTTTTCAACTGATATTGTAACAATATATCAGGGGCTTTGTATTAAATTTATACACTTTTTGGCCCAACAGATAAAACTTTATTGATATTTATAGAAAAAAAAAACTAAAAAAATTGAAAACTTACAATGTCCGTAAACAGCTCAAAAAGAGTCAAATTATTTAAAAAAATTTTATCGTATATATAAAATGCTAATATAAACATTCAGTGAAATTTTTCAAGTTTCTACAGTCACTCGTTTTTTAATTACCACCAAATAAGAAAATCGTTTACGTAAGAAATCCGAGTGAATATCAAATGTTTGTACAAATATGATTTCAAACGCCCCTAAAAATTTAATTTGAGTTTCCTATAGACATTTTTTTTTTGGTAAAGGTAGATTATCCTA
>NW_021771065.1:20481-25793 GCF_005508785.2 Acyrthosiphon pisum | reverse complement strand
TTTGTCATTTTTTGAACTTTAAATGCTTAAAAAAAAAAACTGTGACTAACGAATTTTAATATTTTTCATCTGCCTTTGAAACAATATACTAGGAGCCTTCTATTAAATTTTCAAGCTTTTTTATCCAACAAATAAAATTTTATTGATATTTTTAGAAAAAAAACTAAAAAAAAATGGAAAATAAAAATGTCCGTAAAGAGCTCAAAATACAATTTTGTGAAAAATCGATTTTGCGTAAAAATTCCCGTTTTTCCTTAATTTTTCTTTTGTTTTTCCCGGCGCTTTTGTAAACCACTGGGAAATTTAAATTTTGACCTCCCCAATGCACCAACGATATTCACTTTCTGATCGAACAAGATACTGAAGTTGAAAATCGTAGCATTATTTCGACTACTTATCGTGTACACACACAAAAAAAATAAAAAATTAAAAAATAAAAAAATAAAAAAACACACATCATTGTAAAATTAATACATTCATCGTTCCACTCAGAATCTAAAAAACAAATACTTATAGTTAATAATAAATTATTTGGAATAATGCACAATTTCCTTTTAAAAATACTAATTTTTGCCAACTTGTTTTCTTTTTTTAATTTACAAAAAATAATTAGTACATTTTCGGTTTAATTGCGTATGTCAGTTTATAGGACCATTATTAAATAGGTTTAAAAAAAAAAAAATTACGTCAAAACGTTGAAAATTTTTGAAAATGCATAAACAAATGCGTAATGGTAATAAAAAAGTTAATTGCCCATAACTAAAAAAAATAAAAAGTTAGATTCTATCTTTAAAGGGTATTTCTTCATCATTTTTGGTATATTTTCAAATGACGTTGGCCGGTCACTTCACCCTGGAACACATTGTATATTATTTAATATTAGGTACCTGTCATCATTGGCGTAACTAGGTCTAAAATATTGGTGGGGGGGGGGGCTGAATGCCTGAAGCCCTACAAATAAATTTAGTCAATGTGAACCATGGGGGGCTTTTAATTTTAATTAAAATAAAAACATTTATAAAATATAATTACCATCCTATACCTATTTTTAAAAATCATGTATCTACTTCTATGTAGTATGTTTTACATAAAATATGACATAATCGATAATCTCATAGATTATAATTTGTAGTTTACATCTTAAAATCTATCCCAGAGGCGGCTTGATCATGCATTTTGTGGTTCACTGAACCACCAAAAAGGTTTAGGTGGGTGTCATTTTAATAGGTATACATGGTCTTGATTCTCAGTGGTCGGCATAGCCGTATAGGTAATATAATAATGGTTAATTTGATGGCCAATTAATTATTAATAACAAATAGATACAATCACGTACATTAACAATCAATTTATAAACAGCTTTATGACGAAAATATAGTCACATAAAAAATTAGACAATGTGGCAGTGACGTAAATGTCCCTACCCTACCCATTTTCATTTTTCAACTTTTTCCGACGCTTTTATTTTGTGCTTAATTCCTGCCAATTCCTGCCACCAATTCCGGAATTCCTACTCAATTACCACCCCCGCAAACACCAAAAAACCATGGGTGGGGCTGAGGACACGTGCCTCCCACCCCACCCATGGTCGGAAATTGACTTTAGATAAAAGATAAGATAACCACTTTTTTTATCTAGATAAAAAATAGATAATTATACATTTTTTAGTTATATCGAAAATTAATAAAAATTATTTATAAAAATGTATTTGAAAAAAATAATATAAATTACTCGGAGACAAAAAAATCTATGTTTGATAATAAATCATTATTTAATAAAAGAAAATCAATATTAAATCTAGTATATAAAAAATCAGTTAAAAAAATAATTTACATTTGATAAAAAATCTATATCGATTCGTTAAAAAAAATCAGAATTAATAAAAAAATCTATATTTGATCTGTATTTAATAAAAAAATATACATTTGATAAAAAAATTTAATTTGTTAAAAAAATCAATATTAAATATTATATTATATAGGTAGTATATAGTTGATAAAAACCAGTATCTAAAAAAATAATTTATATTTGATAAAAAACTCATAGATTTATAAAATAGAATCAGTTTTAAAGCTATATTTGATAAAAGAATCAGTATTTATAAAAAAAATCTATTTGATAAAAAAATATTAATCGTTAAAAAAACCAATATTAAAATATATGTATCTGATAAAAATTCGGTATTTAAGAATCAATTTTAAAGTTATATTTGATAAAAATCAGTATTTATGAAAAATCTATATTTGATAAAAAAATCAGTATTTCATTAACAAAATCTATATTTTATAAGACTAATTTGTATTTAAAAAAATGTATGGTCAATAAAAGAATCTATATTTGATAAAAAAAATACCCGTATTTAATGATAAAATGTAAATTTGATAAATTTATATTCAAAAATTCAAATTCAATAAAAAAAATTGTATTAAATAAAAAACATTTCTATTTGATAAAACAATTTATATTAGAAATGGACATGGACACGGGGACATGTACGTGTGGCAGTGTAATTGGAAAACCGCAATCAATTGTACCTATACTAGAATTGCATTATAATTATATTGTTATTACTGAACTACTCTCTAATGTGAAATTGGCCGAAATGTAGTCACTTATACTGAATTCGACAACGGATGTGTCAAAGCTCAATCAATTTGCTTTTGTGTATGAGTGTATTGTAGACGAATTTGAGGTTTTTATTAATTTGAAAATATCGTCATTTTTCTATAAAGAATTTTTATTCGTTATAGAAATTAGTAAATTTTTTTTCAAATTAAAAAAACCTTATATTCGTTCACATAAAAAAAAATTATTTTATCAACTCGTTATGAATATTATGCTTTTTGGTGATAAGAAAAAAAGCTTATCGCCAAAAATCCCTTAAACACCTATAAATATATTTATCACTGACCAAATTATGTTGTTTATTGTATCATATTATTTTAGCTCTATTCTGCGGTATTAAGTAAATCTCGTATTGTACTTTATTGTTATTGTTTGTATTTAAAGATCCTCTCACCTTCAACACAAGCTTTTGCTTATAGTAGGTGAGCAAACTTACCACTGTATATTTATAATTGAAATATGTTGGGAATTGTTTGCAAATAAAATAAAATAAAATAAAATTATTATTATTAAAAAAAAACAACTCTTTTTTTTTCAATAGGTATTGTTTCTCTTCAAATATAGTGCGCCTAATAATTCAATTCTATCTAATCCATAAAATGGAAATATCTGAGTGGGTTTGTGCGAATTATTTAATTACCATTTGCCTACCTGCCTACTTAGTTATATGAGTATTGTATGAAATAAATTATTCAACTGCCTTCGTTATGAGCTTAAATACTTATATCATAACATAGTGATATTAGTAATAATATGGCGTAAGTATAAATTTATAAAATATGACAATAAACTAAAAGCGACCCTTAATTGATTTTAGCGAATAGGTATTTGCACATCAAACCAAATATTATACAATTCATTTTCGATCTAATGTAAAGAAACTTTGTTTGATACATTTTAAAATGTATTATTAATTTATTGAATATTATTAGTAATTCATTCACCATCGATAGGAAATATAATGAAAGGAATCGTATTTGTTATATTATTACAATATAGTTACGGACAAGAGAATAATATTATTGTATAATTTATCGCTTAAAAGTTTAAACTAATGAAACTAATTTAAACGATTAATTTCATACAATAAGAAAAGTGAAATAAACATGTTTCAAAGTACCCACCTACTATGTTTGTTGATGATTGGTAGTTTGTAATTTTATTCGATACTAAATTATAGGTTCCAATACGATTTATTAAATAAATTATTAATTCGAGAATTTAAAATATTTTTATAAAGTTGGATAAACTGTTTATAGACTTCTCAAACATGCGATTATTGTTAACTTATGATATATTATGATATTGCATTTTGAATTTTTAACAACGAAAAATTCCAATTATATTTGATACTATAAATCGAAGAATTTTTGTTTAAATCTTTGTGAAATCCGTTCACCTATAATCGCTATTACTAGCGATGTTATGAACAAAAACCATGTACTTACGAAATTCAATGAGTAAAAAAAATAATTAATACCGATGAGAATAATGTGTCTATAATAAATAAATTGTTGCTCAAATAATAAATTTTGATATAATATATTATAATTATTTTACATATTTCACATATTTATTTTATGTAGTTTTTCAATCTGTACCCAAGTATTATTATAATGGTCGTATGAACGACTGTTATTGTAGATTTACCGCGTGTTCCACTACAAAAATATGTTACCGAACGACAAAAGCATATATCGGTACGATATCAACGGCAATAATAATTGTCTGAAAGTGCACGTATATATATTATAGGTACACGCATATACACAATATAATCAAAAGTTGAGTTATTTTTAGAAGTGTCGTAGATAAAATGAGTCGAACGAGTTCAGTGACGCGCGGAGAAGTGGCTGTAAAACTACCTACGTCAAATCAGGGCGAAAAATAATATTATTATGTGATTCTACTCTGCAGCAGTCTCGACGAATAATAATAATTGGATAGTACTCATAACGGTAAGTACCTACCTACTCGACTCTGAGTATATAATATACATATCATTTCTGCACGAAACGCCGAGACTCGAATCGATAGCACAGGACGTATATATTTTATAGATTTGTACGTCTTTTGATTTTTCGAACAAAACGATCGTCGCATTAAAATCCGTTTTTTTTTACGATATTTTTCTTCTTTACATTTACCTCCTAAATCAGTGGGGTTTTCATTCCGCGGAAAGTCGGCGACTCGTATAAATCATCCCTGTTGCCAGATTAACGAGAATTCAGGCGTCAATCTTTTTCGGTCGCGCAGCTGCTACGATTTCTCAAGCAACTCTTGCGGGAAATAATAATACATAAAACGTCCGGTTCTCCACGCAGGTTGACAATACTTCAATTAAATGCCGTAGCGTACCGCAACTGCTATATACAATGATTAATTTCGAAACGGAGCTCCGAGCCCGAACCGACGGTTCATCGGAGCTAAGTGCACGCTCGTATACCATATGCACCTACAGGGTGATTCACCGACCGTCACATGCTCCGTTTTTCCCCCATTATAACGATGAAATCATACAAAATCTGGTTTTAAACGATTTTAAACACACTCAAAGACCATTCCTTTTTAGTGCATAACGAGTGTGCCATGTAGACTCAAACTGGTGTTTTTCAAACGAAGGCCCCTTCTCTTATAATGTAATTTGTTTACCATATCGGTTTTTCTGACCATATTTTTGACGTATC
>NW_021771065.1:0-18868 GCF_005508785.2 Acyrthosiphon pisum | reverse complement strand
CAGAACACAAAGAAAATAACGTAAATTATTATGATATTATCATTACGAAGTCGGTTGACCAACCGGCGAGTCATTGGATTTGTACCGGCAGTCGCCGTTTTGGAGGTGTTCCAGATGGACTTTTCTCATGATCGCCTCCGCGAGCTTGCACACCGTGATAAATGTCAAGGTCAACTTCGGCCAGGCCATCGTGGAAGGACAAGTTTGCTCAGGCGAACACTCGGGGACCTTGTCCCCCCCCCCCCCGTCTCGGCTGGGTGATGTCATCGACGTCACGTTGGAATAATGGAACAGAGAGCGAGCAGGCTGCCATTCGATTCAGGTGTCCACCGACGGCGCCGACTTTCCCGGCACGGAGCGTGGCTGACCATCGATTCAGGTGTACACCGACGGCGCCGGCTTTCCCGGCACGGAACGTGGCCGACTATCGAATCATGTGTCCATCGACGCCACCTACTGTTCCGGCACAGAACGTAACCCCGGCCTCGGACACGACGTTGTCGCAGCCGATTGCCGGCTACAAGAACGTGGCCGACTATCAAATCAGGTGTCCACCGACGCCACCTACTGTTCCGGCACAGAACGTAACCCCGGCCTCGGACACGACGTTGTCGCAGCCGATTGCCGGCTACAAGAACGTGGCCGACTATCGAATCAGGTGTCCACCGACGCCGCCTACTGTCCCGGCACAGAACGTGGCCGATCCTGGATTCGGGTTCCCGCCGCCGCAGCCGACGACGCCGCGCGAATGTTACTTGGGCCCGGCAATATTTGTGGTATGGAGACAGCAGGCCCCGAGCGTGGCCGGATGTCCACCGCCGCCTCCTGAGCCGGAATTCTATGTGGACCTGGCGTGGTTTGATGTGAACGGACCGCCGCCACTTCCGTGTTGCATGGCGGCATCGAGGTTCACATACCCGCCCCCACCGCCCCGCCGATCCGGTCCCGGTGCTGCGGGAGTTCCCGCCGCGGCCGGAAGTGCATAACGCTGCACAAGCACGCGTAAGTAATCTATAATTGTTGGACACAAATTGAATCGTTATTGCATAACTTTATATCATGTCCAGGTTACGAGACCAACGGTGACGTGCCATTCATCATTTTTCTCGTCATATTCACAATCATCACAATCATCATACATATTCATATCATATCACCGTGAGTCGGCTGTTAGCCTTTTATTATATTATATTATTACACTGTACATCATAATATCATTTAAAATATCTACCTGTCTTGTAAACTCAATGTTGTATATAACTATAATATATCCTTGTAAAATAAAAATTATTGTGTCCATTTTGTGTTGTAAATTTTGTTTTATATGTAAAATATTATGTAATGTGTAACACGCCATGTATAACCTATAATCAGGGTAGGGCAAGATACTCAAAAAAAAGTATCATGATACATACATTTAGTGTATCAAGATACAAGATACTTTTATATTTCCAATCAAATTTTATTAATTATTAAACGTAAAACATCTATACACAATTCACTATACCGTCTATACATAATAAATACATAATATTATTATTATACCTACATAATAATAGTATTTATAAATACTTATAAAGTCATAATTATATCAAATAATATAATAAGTCAATAGGTACACATTATACATTTATAACTAATACATCACATTTATAATATAAATACACCAAAATAAAGAAAGTACATAAAAATTACATCTCAATTTATACTTATATATAGTTGTTTTATGTGTGTTATAAAATTGGTTATGGTCTATGGACATATGGTGAAAAATAAATAAATAAATGAAATTTTTTATGGTACTGTAGCTAATAATATAGTTTATATAATGATTTGGTGAAAATCCCATGCAAAAAAAAATGATTATTCCAAGGGATATTAAGAAAATATGTAGAATAGCCACGTGACGTCATTGGACCCGGCTCATCGTAATTGCGCATATCTTATACGTGTAAAATGTCCTCGCTTCACGCGACGATTTGCCAATCTAAAAATTGTATTTATGAAATTTAGTTTACGTATAAATGTGTGATTTTATGTGTTCAAGACGATAAAAGTATCAGAAATTCTATATAACGTTTAGTTTTTTAAATATTAATAATAAATCTGTAATGTGATATTTTTGTAAAACTGTGCATCATGGCCATTTATATATCAAATAAAAATTCAAATATTATATTATCTTTTTTAGGATTCTTATATTTGAATAAATAAACTTTATATTGAAATTATGATACTTGTATAGTCTTAAAGACATTAATCCACACATTTTTATGTAAATTAAATTTAAAAAAAAAAAAAAATGTTTAGGTTGGTAAAGCGTAGTATGAAGCGTTGCACTTTTACACGTATAAGATACGCAATATCACAACGAGCCGGGCCCAATGAAGTCACTCGACTCTTTTAAATTGCTCATAAATTATTGAAAAATGTGAGTAGAAACGTAAAACCTATACCACTATTCTCAACATTTAACATTCTTTCAAATTAAAAAACTTTTTTTTTGTGTTTTGTGCACCTTTAATTTTTTTAACACGTGTTTGCTCATCTCCTCTGAGCAAGGTTTGTGATCGAGGCGTGGAGTACGTAAGAGCAAACGTATACAGATTAGGTGAAATTTAGACTTGTGTAAAATAGAATAGAAAAAGAAACACAGCAGCAAATGTACGAGAAAGAATATTGTGCTATATTATGGTATTTACTTGAATAATCGATCTCATGTTTTAGTCAATACTTCGAAATCATAATTTTCACGTACCAGTAAAATATATTTTACGTGATGTTATTTCGAAGTGAGTTCTAAAGTAGCAGCGTCAAGTTAATGGGATTTCAATCGAATCAATATAATAATAATTCATCGTTTTTAAAAGTATTTTTTTCTTCAAACAGTATAGGTGCCTAATCGTATATTATTATTTATTTTTACTTATGACACACCAAGTAATTTTAGAACTAAATTATACTAAAATGTATTATAATCGTTGCACTAATATTCAAGTTATATCGGAAAATATGGTTTCGCTGCCTTTCTCTCCGATACCATATTATACCATTTATAATATGGTTAGGTTTATATCAATTGGGTGGAAGCTAACATGCGTAAGGTATGTTGTAAACGGCTGGACTGAGAATGTATGTTAGATAATTCTCTATTCGCACAGCGGTAAAATATGTATCTTGATTTTTCGTTTAACGTTTTTAATTTGAAAATATGGTCTCTAAGACAGTAGACTTTTTTCGGATCGGGGAAATCGGTAAAATGTTAAGAGCGTTTCGTTGTAAAGATATTCACCGAGTCGTTCGTTTGTTTTGAGTCGATCGTGTACAGAGTTTGAAAGGTCGAATTATTATAATGAGTGTAAAAACGATGTTAAAAAATCAAAGACAAAAAATAATATGCAAATAATAAATTAAAAAACAATTTTTTTGCGTCTTAAAACAAGGGACGACGTCGTACCCAAGTATTTCA
Source organism: Acyrthosiphon pisum (assembly GCF_005508785.2). Classification (NCBI taxonomy): domain Eukaryota; kingdom Metazoa; phylum Arthropoda; class Insecta; order Hemiptera; family Aphididae; genus Acyrthosiphon; species Acyrthosiphon pisum. The sequence goes on along the minus strand of NW_021771065.1, from coordinate 15,399 downwards.
AAGGTTGCAATTGTGCAATTGAAGTTTTTAAACATCCTTAAAATGTTAATTTTAAGTCACAATAATAACATAATTGTATAACGTTTACTTTACATGATACATTTGTTAAAAAAAAACATCAATATTTATTACACGAAATAAACATTCAACAAATGTATGTATTTCCAAATATAAATACATCTAATAAACATAGTAATAGAACGTTGTAAGAATATTTGATGATAGTATAAAACCGTTGCAAGCCCGCATTGTCAAATTATTGTTTATATTATAATAATATTATGTTCTTTTTATGTATACACTATACAGCAATCTATAATTATATATTATTATATTTACGCCGCGGTATTAATTGGTTTGGTTTTATTTTTAATTTTTAAATATAAACTGCCCGAAAATTGTTTTATTATTATCATCAATACCCAGACGAGTGATGACCAGAATCACAGTTTTAGATACGGGAAATTGGAATACCGGATAATCGTCATTCGTCGCCAGTCGTCACTATTTTATTTAACTGCGTGTCTGCGCTACTGCAGATAAAACAATATTAGTGTCTTGTTCTTGTAACCTCGTGCCCAAATGTTCGCGTGTTCTTCGTTTTTCCTATCCACTGCTTGCAAGTGACAATAGTACGACACATCTTCAGCAGTCTGTACGTACGTTGGCCTGTTAATTAGTTTGCATTGTGCTTGTGCTATCGTGTTTATTTGACATTAATTGTATTTCGTTCCATCGTGTCTTCGAATTACTAAGTTTATCATGGCGACTAGAAAGGTAAGATTCATTATTGTATACATCAATACGTCTTAGTGTACCTATTATTATTATAAGCATTATTAGTTATTACGGTTAAAATTATATATTTTATAGTACTTAGGTAACTGATACTCAACTATAGTATGTTTTTCCGTTTTAGAATAAAGTATCTTGGGTTATTGTCATATTTTTGGACTCCAAAGACTACAGTTTAGTACCAACAAAGTGGCTGGTTCAAAATGATTCTAATAATCTAACGAATGGTACTGTACGGTTTTGTTTTTGGCCACTTGGTCAAGTATCCAGTACAGATATCCATGATGCTTTGGATCCAGAAGCGAGTTGGATTCAGTATGGTATAAAAATAGTTGGTGGCAATAAGACATAATATGGTATGTAAAATAAATAATTACAAATATTATATTTTATTGTTATTTTAAGTAGAGTCAACTGTGGTAAATGTAAATGGTTTTGACAAGGTTTACCCTAATATAAACACTTACTCTTATAATTTAATGTATCCTACACATATTTTGCTATATAATTATATGTAAACATGCTCAAGGAACAATATCTTGGGGTCATATTTAGTATAAAAACATTATCTAGTTCACAATTTGCCCCATTACAATTTAAAAAATTAAAAATTTGAGGCAAATGGAAATGTAAAACAGGCTTCAATGTTTCTTACTATTCGTTGTTCGACATATGTTTTATAACAAATCTATAATAATGTAACCATAATATTCATGTACTTACATATTATTATAGTACGCAATTCTTTTAAAAATATAAATAAATATCGCGGAGCCGTAATCGTAATATGCGACAAGACTACAATCGATCACTTACATTACCAACAATAACAAATACCTACCACATGTCCTGATGTCCACATCCATAATAAACTGGCTCATATGAGAACAAAGCACCAATATTGTTTTAAGAATAAAAGAAGGGTGGCGGGTGCGTAGCCTCAGCCTTTCAAAGCACATCGGCTGGCACGTCTGAAATATTACTTTTTAGTACGAGAGTATGACGTGTACCTATATCATAGTTACAGAGTAATCATCCAGCGACAGTGATCGATTCCATCAGAAGTAGACGCGTCTCCGACTCTTATGCATAGGCGCAACTAAGGTAAATTTTCTGGGGAGGCTATAGCCCCAAATAAATTTCTTTGCTTCTGTTAGAAATGTTATATTATATTACCCATTTAGTTATAATCAAAAAATAAATACAAATAATTGTTATAATAATTCTTATATTAGTATTCTACATTCGTCGGTTTTTTATTTTATTATATTTTTCCAGTATGTCATTATTGTTTATATTATTAGACATATCTCTTTCAATATTTAAAATTGCTAAATTTGAAAATCGATCTTGCTCCATTGATGTTCTCAACCAATTTTTAATGCGCCTCATACATGAGAAGTATCGCTCGCATGTTGCCGAACTTATCGGTATGGTTAGAGCTACTTGAAACAGCTTGTAGGTGTTTGGAAATGTATTCCTCTTCGCAATTTCTTTGATGGTGTCTAATTCAAAATCATTATTTAAATTTAATGCACAATTTTTAGCAACGAGCATCTCTGCCTTTAAATCATCTTGATTGACATTTAAAATTGACTAAAAACCACAAAATGTTCAATTAATATGAATTTGTATGTATCAAAAAAATATATTTAAGTTTTCAAAATTTACCCGATATTGATTAATAAAATATTCACTGTTTTTTGAATCCATTTTAAGAAAACTATCTAACGAGTGGCTAATAATAAGCTTTCGGTTGAAAATCTGCTTTTAAGATTAATAATTAATGTGTCGATAATTCTGTAGTAAGCCACTCTTCACCAGTACTCTTCTTCTGTTTCGATGTTACACGTTTCATGTTTTTTTCTTAAAATTAAATACAGAAAACACATTTGGTGTTTTATCAGACATTATTCACTCAAAACCAATTTTTCAACAAAAAACACAGAAACTATAGAAAAATGAGTAGGTTTAGAGTACCTATAAAACACGTGTTTGTTACTTGTCGACTGTACAACAGTATACTCGCATTACAATATGGCACGTCATGCCGAACACCTCAGATAACAGTCGTATCATAATGTTCGTTACTAAATACTATGTTCATACCGATCAAATAATATTATACCACCTTAGAACTACTATAAAGTATAATAATTAGTCGTTATTACTAGATAAACAACATAGATAAAAACATTTTTGTTATCATTGATAACTTAACATTGTTGAATGTTGATAGGTTATCAACTATATTAGCACAAAATAAATTGAAGTCACATGAAAAAAAACTGTGGGGGCTATTTGGAAAACTGGGGGGGGGGCTTAGCCCCCTCTAGCCCCCACCTAGTTGCGCCTATGCTCTTATGTATGCTCATTAAATTATAGTTAGTCTCTTTATAATTTTTATTAATTGTATTTCCTTAATAGATTTTCTAGTATATTAATAAAACAAAAATAAGTCATGTGCTTTACTAGTCATACTCTCGACAAAGTTGTGATTACCAAGTCAACGGCGCGGTGGAGGGAATAGTGGACGCTCTCACAGACGTTTGAAGGTAAGCTAGAAATTACAATTTTATTATAGACGAATTATTTTAGATAGATATAGGTATTTGTATTTCATATTTCGTTTACTTATGTCATATATCATTAAATTTCGATTAATCTAATTGTAATACGTGTCAAATTCGATGACTAGTAATAAGTAATAAGTATAGTTGTAATAATAGTATTCATATTAATCATATAATATCATAGAGGGTAGAAAAAGAAGACCTGACAGATCAAATAACTTTTGTTATAATCAATATATAAAATGTTTTTATATATAATTTATTGACTCTTGAGCCACACGTTAGCACAACATTTTAGATTGCTTTGCGATCAATGTATATTGTTTTACAATGATATGTGTTTTAAAAAAAAAAATTGTTTGTGTCTGTGTACACGATAAGTAGTCGAAATAATACTTCGATTTTCAACCTCAGTACCTTGTTCGATGGTAAAGTGAATCTATTTGATTCATTCGGGGTCAAAATTTAAAATAAAGTGTAACATTATATAATATGTTAACACTTGGCTAATTAAAATGTTGTAGGACCAGCAATATACCCAATAAATTGGTTTTATTTTAAACTTAGTTTTCAACAATACAATATGACACATCAACAGTTTTCGTGTCATATTTCAAATTCCAGTTCGTTTTCAAAAGCGCCGGGTAGAAACAAAAAAAATACGGAAAATGGGAATTTTTACGCAAAATCGGTTTTTGACAAAATCGATTTTGTTTTTTGGTGTGGGTAACTCTAAAAAAAAAATGACCATAGTTGCATGAAATTTTCAATATATATATATATATTATATTAGCATTTTATATTCACGACAAAATATTTTGATTGTGTTTGAGCTATTTACGGACATTTTCAGTTTCAAATTTTATTTGTTTTTTTTTCTAAAAATGTCAATAAAATGTTATTCGTAGGGTAAAAAAACTTGAAAATTTAATACAAGGCTAGTATAATATTGTTACAATAGCTTTTGAAGAAATATGAAAAATACATAGTCACAATTATGTCATAACTCATATTATTTCAATTTAAATTTTTATGAGCGTTTGAAGTTCAAATTGTTAGGTACAACAATATTTTACAAAAATATTCACTCAATTTTTCATGACGCATGTAGCAATAATTTTCTTATTTTGTTGTAATTTATAAACAAACAAAGTAAATACTTGAAGTTTACGTCACTATCAATACTTTAGCATTTTCAAAATATTTTGCATTGTTTTGAACTGTTTTTAGTTATTTTTTCTATAAATTTAATTTAAAATAGTAAATTTGTTTCGTAAAAAGGTGTGAAAATTTAATGTAAGTCTCCTGATATATTGTTACAATAGCGCAGTTAAAAATATTAAAAATAAATTGGCACAATTTTTTTCATAAGCATTTAAAGTTCGAATTTGACAATATGTATCAAATTTAAGATTAAAAAATGATTTTGTATGTAATTAAAAATGTATAAAATGTTCAACTTGTATAAACTGTATAGCTAATGATTGAAAATTTAAAACAAGGTTCCACGTAAGTAGGTTATTCTGTAACCAAAATATCTAAAAAAATATTAAAACTGCAGTTTTTTTATGGTTAAATTATGCAGTTATGCAATTTACTGTAATTTGGTAGTCACTCTGATTGGGCATAATCCATAGATTTTTACATATTTTTTAGAAAATTTGATTTTTTTTTGCCAAAATTGTTAGTAAGTCACAATAGGACACTAGATAATTTCCAAAGCCACAAGAAACGTAACTGCTCTAGCAGTCATGCCATTTTACGACTTTTAATATAACTGCTCTACCAGCCATGGTCATATTACGACTTGAATCAGTGTGATTGCTATAACAGTTACTGTCCGTCAACGCGTTTAACGAAGAAGAACGATTTTAGTCTTGTGTTATATTTTTAAAATATTATTCGTGGGTACTTGAAACTTCTTAAGCATATTATTATGTACAAATAAGTTAATAAACAAAAAACAATAATTTAACTTAATCGTTTACCGTATTAATAATAACAATCTAAATATAATATAAAATCTCATTGGCTGACAAACCGTCTCCGCTCAGAATCGTTTTTCGTATACAACGATAATATTACTAAATCATTGAATTCAAATTTAACACCATCTTTAACAGTCACCCACTTGTAACCTACTGTACAGCAGAGTGACACCCACTTACCCGCTTTTTTTTTATTTTTTAATACTGAAAATGAAAAATGGCCTGCTGTTTGTAAATCTGGTTATTATAAAAACGTTGTTTGTTTATTTTTATAATTTTTTGTAATCTCCTTATTTTTGTGAAGTAATATTGGTCCAGTTGTAAAAAACATTTCAAATTCCAAAAATATAAACTTTTAAATATTTTAAGAGAATTTTTAAACGAGTAATTTAATGTTAAAATCCAAATATTTTTTTCAAAATGATTATTTTTCAAATTAATGAATTATTTCAAAAAATGTGTAAATTTAAAAACATCATAAAAATAAACTAGGTACCTAAATTACTGAATTAAATATTTTTATTTCCTATAGTAATATTTTTATTATAAAAAATATAAATAACAAAATAATTATTTTTAATGCATTTTCTTTTTATTTAATTATTACTTAAGAAATTGTTCAGGACTTGATTCAAGTTTTACTTAAGAGGACGTTACAACCGACGTTTGTTGTCTTCGTCTTACAAGTGCGTAACATAACAAATTTTGCGTTCAGCAAATCACGTTTAACTCTGTTAGTTTAAAAATTAAAGTGAATTTACCTCTTATAAAATTTAAAGGTAAGATTGTTATCTAGGGCAACTTTAAGCTTTTTGTTATATTTTAATTTTAAAGTGATATGTGAGTATTTTAGAATTGTAAATAGTTTTTATATATCAATACTCGCTTTAAAATTGAAATATAACAAAAAGCCTATGAGATGCCCCCTAGATAATCATGTTTACATTTAATTAGAGGTAAATTCACTATAATTTTTAAACTAACATTGTGAGTGCGATAAATTTTAAATTGGTCGTTAATAATTTTATTATTTTTGGTTATTACTTATTTAATCGTTGAAATTAGTTTATAACATTTACTGCTTTGTATACATATTATACATTCATACATTGATACATTTTTGAAAAAAAGTTATCCTATTGACAACCCTGCGTGTTCACTATTCACAATTAATAGTTATTAGTATTATTAGGCATTAGCCATTTATTTAATTTCACGACCCTAGATGATATTGTATACTAATTAAGAATACAATTTTGCCACCATTGTTGTTAAATAATATGTTAATTGAATATTTGAATGCACTAGCCACTAATCATGAATTAAGTAGACGGTACATTTGTCATTTACACTATTGTAGATCTAATAATAGGTACCTATTTATGTTTTAAGTTTTTGTTGATTTAGTAGGTACACTCGTGTTTTGTACTCTGATAAATAGCCGTATATGACAATCACTTTTCTGACAAGGTGGGAAATTGCCAATTTGTCTGTCAACAACCACTGGATAGAACTCGGATTGGACGATTATTGCATTCAGACAGAGCTGAAAAAAATCAACAATGATTTTGAAAGCGTTTTCTCGTGGGACATCCTTAGATATCAGAATTCAATCAGAATATTATGTTTAACATACCTAATTAATAATGTACAAGAAAACCTAGAAAAGATCAACATAGATGGCAAGGACAATGAATTCAATTTTTCTGGGTAACTGACAAGTGTAAATTGTGATTTTTTCTGTGCCCATGTAGGTACTGTAATACATTTTTTTGGTACTTATTGATAATGTTAACGTATCTAATTGACAGTTGTGCTGTGCGCAAGCACATTGAGTGATGTACAATGTACATACTAGATATTTGGCAAAATTCAGTTACGGTTCGTAAATACACGGCCCGGCTCAAGTAAAAATAGTGCACTGGGAAAAATCAAATTTTTCCTCCTAAAATAATAATAATAATTATATCACAATACCATCACAAAACATTTGAAAATGCTGCCTCCTTACTAAAGTGCCACTCTAGGCCGGTGCCTAGCTGTCCTATACCTTAAGCTGGCCCTGATGAGACCTGATAATATAAATTAAAAATGTTTTTTTTTTTTAATTACTGAATGATGTGAAACCAGCTAAAAATTTTAATGATACTAAGAAAACTGCTATTTGTGCGGTAAAAGCCAGAATTTTCATGAAATATCCTCTTAAAGGAAATGATATTGCTTTAGAATTGGCTAATCGAGCCTGTACCCTTCATTCTACTCATATGGTCAAAAGCCAAAAAGCTAGTAAGACATCTTAATGCACCACACTCACCCGCGGATGATGAAATTGATGCTGCTTTCTATTTTTACAACATACAAACAAAGCCTAAACTTTTAATTTATTCACGCCCATCAACTTTTTAAGGAAGCAGGTTTTTGAAAATACTGTTTCACCTAGTCAAAATTCGGACAGGAAACAAAAACGATTTTAAACATATTATTTAATATCGAAAAATTTAAAATATGTGCAAGATAACTGCATTTCAAATCTGCGTACAATATTATACCATATACACCGTAATTCACCAATTATGCTAAGCCCGTTTTTTCTTTGATGAAGGAGTTAATCAAAATAGCATTTTTAGAATCATTAAATATATTAATATATTATAGACATAAATGTTATTAGAATAATCTCGTCATTAACAAAAGAATGATATAAATATTTACTTTACACCTTTGTATACTCATTAGTCGTTATCTAATGTATAATAATATTATTAAATATTACTTTTTATTATATTTTTATTCACTCGTGGAATACACCGATAGTAATAAAAGTAATAATATTAATGGTCCTTCTAGTCCAACAGAATACATTTGTATATTATAGGCAGCTATTTGAGCTGCACGCCTTTACCTAAATCGTATAAGTATAAATATATAAGTATTATAATATAATATGACAGTAAAGATCACAATTTCGTGGAGCGCAGTCTGGTCCTATACCTATGTTATAATAATAATAATGATAATGATTAGAGCTCGGATGTTTATAACTTGGTATATTTTTTCGCAATTTTTCGACCTTTTTGACCGTATAAATGTATTATTTATCTATTGATCATTTCTAGATTTAGTAGCACATATATAATATTTCAAATAAAATATAAAACTTTCTCCATATAATATATTATATTCGGTAATCGTCGTACGGTAACCAAACACTTGACCAAACCTTTAACCTTTACCAAGCACAGTGTTCGGAACGTTCACTAAAAAAATGAACTCGTTCACGATCACGTTCTTTCAAAAAATGAACGCGTTCATTGGGTCGTTCATTTATTTTTTATACATTTTTTTTATGAATCATTTACCTGCTGTAAATAGGCTCAGTCAAACAGAGGGTGACTTTTTGTCCGGCAATCAAAAAATGAATCCGGAATTTTTGTAACTTTTTTCATTCCGGACTTTTTGTACCCGGACTTTTCGTCCGCGATGTGTTATGGGTACCGGACCGCGGCGGGCAAGCGGTCTTTGTATTATTTTACGCGGGCAGCCCGCTTTCTGTTTGACCGAGCCTATAATATTATAAAAACCTATAAACATATAAAACTCAAACCAAAAATAAAAATACTATTTAGACTGCTTATATATAATATAATTAATTAATATATTTTATAAATATATTTATTAAAGGGTAAATAAATTGAACGTCTTAAAAATCGATCAAGTTCGTTAAAAATATAAACGTCGTTCACGTTCACGTTCTATTTTAATAAAACGAGTGGCGTTCACGTATCGTTCACTAAAAATGAACGTAAACGCGTGAACGTGCGCGTTCATGAACGACGTTCTTTCCAAACACTGACCAAGCACTTATACAGACGGCTATAATAATAGTATCAGAATATTTATCATTAACTATCGGTTGAGTATAAAAAAATGAATAATAATTGAATAATAAACTATATAAAACAAGATAAAAGTAAATAAAATATGTTATTTTATCATTATAAAAGCGAATATATTGAACAATAAAATTACTTGAGCAATTACCTACTTTAAGTTTTAGAATGAATTTATACAAACTATAATTAAGTAGTATAAAATCTGTAACCGATAATATTATATTAAAATATTATGATAAAATAATATTCTATTTTTATGAGCCAAAACTAAATTTAAGGGCGAATAAGTAATACAAGTAAATAAACTTATTTATGTTTAGAGATAATGGGCGAGCAGTAAATAGGTCATATTTGATGGAGTTTGGTATAGATATTCTCTCCAATAATTTTTTACAATGTTTTGAATTTTTTGGTCAAAAGCATCTACCATTTATGTACCAACATGATGGAACTACCTCAACAAAATTGTTTTTTTCAAATACCACCACTGACCACATTATTGCAATAGAACTATATTTAAAAAGTTAACTTAACATAACTAAAACATTAAAACAGAAATTATTATATATTATACATTATATACTAAACATTATTTACAGTATCATGATTATCACAATTTTAGTTGTAAAATAAAATTTAAATACAACTTGAATGGGATATTGGCATAGATATTTGTTTATTTTCAAATGAAAATACTATCATTTTTTTTATGTATATCTGTCACATCCCAACATTTTAATGATAACAGATTACCAACTGAATAGATGTCCAAGATTGACGATTTCAACGGTTTCAAGTATAATGGTTGCTTATCATTAAATCTATTCCCAAGTATTTGAGTTTTATTTGTGGACGATGAATGGATAATATTGACAACTTTAATGATTTCAAAATATTTTGTCATGACAAAGCAGTCGGCTTTATTTGAAATATTTATAACAGCAGAACTTCCGATTTGCAAGTTTTTATATTGATGTTGATTGTTTATACTATTTAAAATAGGACCATTATTATGTAATACTTTCAACTTATTTTGATCACTTTTACTAGGGTTTATTTCTTCGACTTTTTTATTTTCAAGCTTTTCTTCATATCTATTGACAATTTGCTGAAGTGGTTTCTCATTTTTTTCAAACATTTTTTTTAAGTTGACTCGTAAAATTCTCAAAGGAAAATGTACTGCAGTTATCCAAAGGGCCGTATCTATCATAATCATCACACACGTGAAGTAATCCATGAACGTTATGTGTTAATAAGTGGATACCATAATATATTTTACTGTAACTTTGTACAAAATATATTAATAGATGACGTGTGAAATCAATATATTTTCCAAGATTAGGGCTTAGTAGTATTATGAATGCTATATTTAGTGACATAAAATTTTTGAAACAATTATCATTAAAAACATTTTTAAGTACTATAGGTCCAACATAGAGTACAAAAATCTAAATCCTGTTCCCATCCGACGAGGAACTTCAGGAAGCGTTCTAAGTTTTCTCAGAAAATCACAGGGTACAATTTTTTTTTTAAATCTAGCAAATAAAATGAAATTTCATTAACTTTTTTACTTGGGAGACTTACACTTAATAGACCATTTGAAATCCACATATTTATTAATTTCTTCATAATACGTAAGCATGTAAAATGTAGATAATCCAATGAAAAAGAATAAAATGTCGACGACGACATCAGACGTACAATAAACTGTGTAATATTATGCGGGTTAGGTTAGGCCAACTGGTACATTTTTTGTGAAATATGAATTATTTTTATAACTATTGAAAACAAATAATTACAGTAGGCAAGCACGGAGTGGTGGTGACGACCCTGCCAGTTTTCGGAATACCCTAGTCTATAAAGACAGACGACGGTACGGTTCGCATAATCACATCTATTATTGGATATTGACATATTATTATTGTTGACTGTTGTATTATTTTTCATCAACTCCAGATTTATATAGGCGTCCCATAACACACATACATCAAAGAACGAGTCTTCTTTTTGTAGGAACATTTTTGTACATTCCATGTTTGTACATTCCAAGGATTTAAATTCCAGATTTATATAAGCGTCCAAGGACAAATCAATGATATACGTACTGTTTTATTATATATTACTATTTGTAGAATTTTGTTATTCTTTACAGTATAATATGCTTACACATCATATATTATGTTGTTTATTATCTAATTTTATCATAATATGGACATACGGTGTAATCTAGGCTTGTTTATTGATGAATAATATAGTAATATTTTGGAGTTAAATTTAAAGGTAGGTACTGAAAATACAGAATACTGTATATTATTATTTTTAAATCGATTTTAATCTATAAATAGATAAATTGAATATATTGAATATATAGACTTTTTTAAACTTTATAAATGTTAAATTGTTGGGACTACCCATCCCTAAATATTAGGGGGCAGGGGGTAATGTGGCACTTTTCGGTTAGGTTAGGTGGTGCCGGTCATTACTTCGTCGGCTAAAATTACGTAAGGTAAAGGACCATTCTCGTTATCTCCTGGTAGAGGTTTAGGTTGAGGAATAGATAATGTTTCATTTTCAAGTTTTTCAAAGAATTTTCCATTTTTGAAGACAGACGAATCACTAAATTTTCCATATGCTCCAACATCAACAAATGTAAAACAATAATTTGCATCACAAATTGCCATCAACACTATAGAATAATAATGTTTGTAGTTATAAAAAAGTGAACCGCTTTTGATAGGCTTAATAACGCGAATATGTTTCCCGTCTAATGCACCGATGCAGTTAGGAAAATTAGTATTTTTTTCAAAATCCAAAGAAATTTCTCTCCATTTTTCTTCTGTAGGTAGAGGTATACATTCAGATTTCATTTTCCAAATTTGTTCACATACATCCTCAACGATACCACTAATTGTAGATATTCCCATTCTATATGAATACTGTAGATCAGTAAATGTATTACCTGATGCCAAGTACCTTAAATAAAAAAAACAAAAGTGTTTCAATTACCTATAAATTCAATATAATATTTTGAAACGTCTATAAAAAATAATTTGACTGGCCAAAAAGTTTTGAAAATTTGTGCATATATTGCCATTAAAAAAAAAAATCAAAAATCGTAGATCACAATTTTTTTTATAAGCATAGAAAAAAACTATAGAACTAAAACATAACATTTTTTTTTTTAATTTTCCAGCTATTTATAAGTATTTGAAATATTCGAATTTTTTGTGTTTTTTTTTTTTTATAAATGTCGATAATATAAATTGAAAGTTAATATTAAAAATTTAATTTAAGGTTGTCCACAAGTTTTTCTTACAATAATTTTAAAAAAAAAAACGAGCGAAAGTCAATTAAAACATTTGTACGATAGTAAACATTTTTATTAATGCATTTTTAAATTCATGCATAAAATTACGGTTTAATATTAAACGGTTTTAGATATAAAATAAATAAACTCCGCCTCTACTATACAGCAGAGCGAGTTCTCGATTGTTTTGTGTATTAATATAAATAGGTACCTACAGAAATGTATTTAATAAAATAAAATTACAATTACAACAGTTGTTATTTTGTTTATTTTATTTATTTAGTACCTATATTATTACATTTTTTGCCTACATATTATAGTTGACAAAGTCCAACAAAGGTGGAAAAGTGTAAGTTATATTGTTTTAATTTAAACTATTCTTAAATACTTGTGTACATTAAAAGCATTTGTATATGATTTTTATTTACACATTTATTTGTTGTATTCTATTATTACTTATTAGGTATTTTTTTTACCATTTTTCATTAAAAACATTTTAAAAATTACAAAGAAGTAAAAGTTGTATTTATATTTATATAATATATATATTTAAAAAAGTTATGGTTTTTTTTAATAAAATTTATTGGCAAAATTATAAAATATAGTATTTACAATTGTATAATTACATCAAATTATTATACTTAGGAAATCAATTAAATTACCTAATTTGTAACATTTCCTTAGGCATTTACTGACTTACTGTCCATGGGAAAAAAATACTGAAATTTTGCAATTAAATAAAATAAATTACTATGGTTAATATTGTCCAAATAACTAAATTAAAAAGTACAGAGTATACTATCTAATTATGTTCAAAAGACTATAAACATTGTACAAATAACTAAATTATAATAAAAAGAGTACCAAAGTGTATATAGTACATAACACTATATATTTAGTCTGGTTAATTATAAAATCACAATTTTAATAAAGTTGACTAACATTGTATTTAGCTAGTATCCCTATAGCAATTGAAAATAGACACTTTGGGTTAAAGGTTGCAATTTGATAGCATTTGTTACATAAGTATTTAGTAGGTATATTATTTACTATCGTAATTATTGAATTGAATTTAATTTCAGTACAAAACTATTGCAGAATTTTAATTATTTATTTAGACAATAGACATATAGCTAAATTGTTAACAATATAATATACGTACCTTAATGTCACACATAATCGTTCTGTAGGTGAAATTGATGGACGACCACTATTTGAAACTTTAATTCCACTTTCTAATTTTGAGAGAAGTTCGTCGAATGACTTGATGGACATCCGAAAATAATTAAAAAATTTATTTTCATTGTCTCTTAAATCCCCGTACATGGTTGAAAAACTTCCTTTTAAAATTCTTTGCGCAAGTAAAGGATGAACCCACATTCTCCGCTTTTTTAATTTACGGTTTTTTCTTTTCTTTATAATATAATAAGCTCCATAGAGTAATAACACACGTGTATTCATTTTTGGAAGACTACTGACGTCTGACGCACAAGTACACAACTGACTATTATATTTCTATTTCGTCGATAACTAAACTCTTCAAAAATACGCGTCGATGTGAAAACAAAATACGACGCGCAAAAAAAACGCCACGTATCGGCGTTTTTGTACGCCGCGTACGAACGCGTCGCTGTGAAACGGGCCTTAGGTGCCTCCCGAGTTTCTATCCCCGTAAGGGGTGTCGGAAGTAGCTCTCCGTATATGATAGTGACTGTTCCTATCGGTATTTCATTTGCTACAGGTGGGCTATTGACACAAACAACTTCCAAATTATTACTTATTTTATATATAACTTATTGAATGACATTTTAGTGTCCAGCAGTCTTAAATTAGGATATAAATAGTTGAACATCCATTTAGCAAATAACAAACCTTTTTGTTTATCGTGAATTTTGTGCGTTCTATGTAGACTTTCGGTTCCTCATAATACCGCCGCCCGTGCAACATTTTTGTAATGGTTTGCTTTCTGTAATCGGCGAACTGCCACAAATATCAACAATGTTGATCAGTAGTCTTGCATTAAATTGTCACGCTTTTGTAACCAACAAATAAAATGTTATTGATTTTTATAAAAAAAAAACTAAACAAGATACTGTTGAAGAAAATCGAAGCAGTTTTACTGCCCCAAACCGTGATGACAGACATGTGTGTGTGTGGGTGGGTGTGTGTGTGTGTGTGTGTAGGCGCGCACGCGCGTGTAGCTATGTGTGTTTATTAGTATCTACGTATATTAGTATTTAACGGAACTATTTAATAAAACTAATACTACGAGGTTAATAATAATCCTACAATTTTTTTTTATAATCACTAGGACTAGGTGTAGGTATAAATTACAAAAACATAATTTGACAAATATAACCTATAAAGTAATGAAAAACTATTAAAATTTAAATTACCGAAAACATTATATAAAAATATTATATAATACATAAATATGTTCAGTATTATACTGCTACTAGAACACTATCGTCTATCATACAAATACTGTTTGGCGTTTATGAACTTTTTGTCACGCCTGCACCGAAAGTTTGGTTATCGATAGCGGTTGAAGCGTTGGAAAGCGTCCTAATCCCTAATAATAGTGCCGGGCGGTAAAGCGGAAACCCTAAAAAGTGCCGGGTGGTAAAGTGGAAATCCCCAAAAGAACTGGGCCCACTGCATATCACGCGCGTATCACCTACACAACCAGAATGAAATTTATGCCATGGTCCTTACAAAACATACCCTTTTGCTTAAATCTCATATTGTTCATATTATAACCACCAAGGCTCCATGCATGGCGCTTAAAATAAATAAAACCAAATCGTTTCTTTTTTGAAATATGAAATCAGAATAATAGTTTG
>NW_021771064.1:0-3861 GCF_005508785.2 Acyrthosiphon pisum | reverse complement strand
CGTTGATTGAAGGTACAGAAATTCTAAAATGCAATCATATAATTGAATTTGGCATTAAAGAACAATCGGAAAATAAAGTTGTGTTCATAGCATTATGCCTACAAACATCAAACTTAAATGGGCATCCTCATGAAATTATTATATCAAAAACAAATGTAGACTTTAATACTACTATAAATGGTTCATGTAGTTGTAAAGCTGGCACTGGCAAGTGCAAACATGTTGTAGGCTTTTTGCTCAAACTTCAAAAGTAAGTACCAACTTTTATGTATTGAATTATATATAAAATTAAGAATCTAATAATATTAAAAATAGCATTTTATTAATACTATATTCTAACAGAACTTCAGAAGAGGACATACAACATTTAAGTTGTACCGATCTTCGTCAACAATGGGGCAAAATGAAAAATACTGGTATTCATTTGTATAAGCCAATACCTATAAGAGAATTTTGTCATGTTGAATGTCCTACTGCTTCTTATAAACAAAGTTTACCAAACTCGCTACCACCTGACCTTCAAGAAGAAGTTTTTCAAACATTGTTACAAGGTATATATTATGTCATTCATCAATAATTTTTTACAAATATATAAATTTGTTTTATTATTGCATAATACATTTTTATTAAGTTTTAAAAAAGTAAAACTTCTTTTAAAATTCTGCAGGGATTTACAATAAAGGTCTACATAAATAATTCTAATTCTACAAATAATTGGAATAAAAAAAAAAAGTAAGTATAATTATAAAAAGTATGAAAATTAACTAATAACACACTTAAAGGCTTATGCTTATTTTGCTTATTTTTATGCAATATTTTATATATAATCTAAAAATGTATAGTCAATAAGTTTTTTTTTTGTGATTCCTATAGTAATCATAAATGGCTATAAATTGCCAAACTTATTTGGTATTTATGTATTGTTAAATTGCTATGCTTTAATACTACACTCAAATGGATATAAAGCATTATCTATATTATATAATAATTATTATTTGCTATGCTGGTTATATTGGGTACTTAGTTACATTTTAACGCATGGTAACTAGTTAAGTTAAAAGTTATCAAAAAAAGTAACTTTTAACTTAACTTTTAACTTTTTAACTAGTTACTGCCCAGCTTTGTAATATTGTTCTAGGTTTTCCAGACTCAGCATTATCAATTCACCTAAAAGGTCGCCATAGTCCTCGAACTCGATCACAAGACACTACAACAAGAACATCTAGTTTTGATAAAAATAACTTTTATACAAAATTGGTAACTGCACAGTCTTCAGTAATCAAAGATGAAGCACAAAATATACTCGAGTTAACTAATAATTGTTCCTCAGATGCTATACATTTTTATAAAACAAAAGTAGAAATTAATAAACAAGAATCGATCAATCTGTGTAGTAGTACATTAACTCAAATGGGACCAATATGGCTTACATCTCGTAAATTGAGAATCACTGGTACATCAGCGTATAAACTATTTACTTTTTTTCGTGGATCACTTCAATATAAAAATATTTGTTCTAAATTAAAATCCTTATTGTTTTCCAATTTCTCTGGAAACAGTGCTACTTTTTATGGGGTTGAAAATGAACCATTGGCCATTAAAGCTTTTGAAAAATTAAAAAATATTACTGTAATTAAATCAGGGATTATTGTTAATATTCACTGTCCTTGGTTAGGATTTAGTCCAGATGGGTTTTTTTATATCTGATAATGAAATGTATTTAATTGAAATCAAGTGTCCAGTCATGGGTAAAACAATGTGTGGGTTAGAACTATTAAAGAGCTTAAAATATATTGTGATTAATAACATAGGTATACCCAGCCTTAAAAAAAAACATTCTTATTATGGGCAAATTCAGTTAGGTTTATTACTTTGTAATATTAAAAATGGCTATTTAGTTATATATGAAAAAGTGACTGATTCTGTTTTATTAATAGAAGTTACATTAGATTTAGAATTTTGTAAAGAATTATATTCTTCACTAAATTTCATATATTTTAGACATGTATTACCTTTTTTATTGGAGAACCAGGATAAAATATAATTAAATTAAATACAAAAATGAATTAAATAA
This sequence comes from Acyrthosiphon pisum, assembly GCF_005508785.2. Classification (NCBI taxonomy): domain Eukaryota; kingdom Metazoa; phylum Arthropoda; class Insecta; order Hemiptera; family Aphididae; genus Acyrthosiphon; species Acyrthosiphon pisum. Next base: position 1,787 of record NW_021771064.1, on the reverse strand, counting down.
TTATATTTACATTATATTACTTTCATAAGTTATTTTTAATTGTATATTATGATGTTTTAATAAAATATATGCTTTACAATATATTATCATGACTTAATGATATATAAATTAGTTATTTTTTAAACAATTTAAATATTAAAATCCATCATTTCCTATTATCGGATTTGAAATATTTGTAATTCCACAAACAATATATACAATTTTGTCTATTTTACACATACACTTCCAAGGCATTTTATTTTTAAAAATATGGTATATTTTAATCCTTTGTATGGCTCGTTCTATGTGTACCCTAGCTTTGGCGATTTCTGTGTTTGCTACACCATCGTTTAAACTAAGCTGTTTATTTTTTCTCAAAAAAGGAGGGCGTATTAATTTGACCCCTGCATTTGTGCAAGATTCATCTATAAGGAATCCTTTATCTGCCATTACAGAGTCCCCTATTTCACACTTATTTAAAATACCTCCGGTTTCAAATATATGTTTATCAGAAGCTTTTCCACCAAATACATCGCTTACAAAAGTAATTAACCCATCAGGAGCTATACCTACCATGAACTTAATGGTGTGACGACCTTTATAAAATGAATATGTCCTAATACGACATGCTAGACATTTTGGTGTTACAATAGCAGTTTCAGTTCCATCTACAATAACTCTTGTAGACATGAAATTAATGAAACACCTAGGAATATTTTTTTCTATACTGTTTTTAGATGGCCAGATAATTAGAGGTTTTAAGATTAAATATAATAGATCAATAGTGTTGTAAAAATAATTTGCGCATGTACTTTTAGATATACTAAATAATACACAAAGGCATTTATATGATATGTTCAGTTTAAGTTTAATTAATGTTAATAATATTCGATGATGAACATCTAAGACAAATTGGGTATTGTAATTTAATCTAAGAACTATCAATTCCCCTACTTCAACTATTTTTTTGAATTTTAATAATGTGGGGATTCCTGTAAAGGCTAATATGTCAGTATCATTTCTAATTAGATCCATAATGGTGCTTTTGAAACCTGGAGGTCGGTACAAAGGGTCTACTTGGATACATTTATCAAAAGTTAGTATATGTTCTTCGTTAGATATTTGAACCCTAGCTTCATCTATTAATTCATTAGCAAGTTCTTCAAAGTCAGATGATGTTTGCTCTTGTGTTTGATCTAATTCATTACTTGCACCAAATAAATCTCCGACAAATTTGGATCGTTTTTGTGCTCGTTCAGATCTTTTTCGTATCTTTTCTTTTGTAGGAGTGTCAATCACTTTGTCAAGTTTTCTTTTTGGAAGATTCAATGATGGAATCACATTTACTTTGAGACGACGTAACCTCGGTGAGTGTTCTAAATAGTTTTCATTTTGTACAAAACAACTGATGTCTTACAATTTTATCATTTAAAATAAAGGTCTTAAACTATAATCAATTACTTGTTTGGCTAATAATAAAATCCTCGTCTTGGAAGTGAAATGAACACACCACAGCATTTTTTGGAGTTTTTTTGCCCATTTTCAAAACAATCTCCCACTGTCGCTTTTTGTTAATGTTGCTTGGAAATGCATGAAAACTTACACTAGTATCACCACGTCTTAAATATAATAAAATGATATTTATTATTATAGTATAGTGTTTTATTAGTAACAGTAATAATAAATCACTAGTTATATTACTAAATTTGTATTATTTCTATTGAAATATTGAACTTACATATTTTTCTTATTGCACTGAGGTACACAGCAGTATCTTTTCGAATGGTAGCGTTTGGTATTTGATTTAT
>NW_021771063.1:9674-9826 GCF_005508785.2 Acyrthosiphon pisum | reverse complement strand
AGTTTCTTTATAACAGTTATCACTATTTATATTTTGATCAGAATTCACTATTCTGTACGTACTAAAATTTGTTTCAGTGCTTGTACCTACTAAGTACTAACACATATACAATTCATAAATTATAAATTGACAAGAAAAAATTAACAACAAAA
>NW_021771063.1:4881-9574 GCF_005508785.2 Acyrthosiphon pisum | reverse complement strand
ATGCATGTAAATTATAAAAACTGGGAAGTAGTATTAGTTAAAAGTTAAAAAACAAGTAAGCAGTCTTCTTCTTCGCCTTCACCTTCGCTTTCATCCAACTATTTAGGATCGGACACCTTTGTCCTAAACCTCCACTTTCAGTGGCTAAGATGTATTTAAATGCCCAGTTTTGTTAACTACATATTTACTCACCTGGATTATCAATTATATGACTATCTGATAAATAAATAACTTAATCATTTAATGGTGATAGTTCTTCAATTGTGAATTCAATTCCATCACCATCATAAATATTTTGAATCTCAACTATTTGAGGATCAATGCGTGGTTGAACTATTTCATTAATTTCATGGGTGATGTCTAAGTATGAAGTCGTTTCAGGGCCATCACCAGTTAACATGCGTGCTTGCCTTTCAATTACAAACCCTTGTCTACTTTTAGTTTTTTCACCTTCCCAAAACCGGCGTAGACATTTAGTATCTCTCTATTTTAAAAATTATATATTAAAAATGGTTTATAAAAGTTAAAATTATACAATCATATTTGTCAGTAGTAAGTAAGGTACTTGCCTTATTTACACTTTGTTTTGAATTAAAACTTAAAGTAATTCTTTCCCACGCATCATTCTTTTCCCTATTATTAAATTTATCAGTTTTTTTAGATTCAAATAAATGTTTTTCTTTTGAAATACAATATAGGATAATGGTTTTCTCTTCCTCGATTGGGATTAGGAGTGCTCCTAAGCGTTTCATTTTCTCAACCGACATTATAAAACGATGGTCCCTTTCACACGTCAACACTTAACACCAAATTCCAAAAGATGATAAGACCACGATTTAAGAATTTATAATAGTTGGTACCTATGTAGAGTATAAATTAAAATACACTTTGTTATTGTTATTATCAGTATAATGTTTACTGATAACATTGAAGTGAACATAGGTACCGACATATTTAAAAACGGATTTTATTTTCATAAAACTTCCCATTACAATGAAACACATAAATATTGACTATGCAAGAATACAATTTAGGCATCTCATAAGTTCCTTATGTATGTTATATATAATTTATGAATTACATTGTTATGTAATACATAAGTATATTATGTTGCCCATTATATCATGACTATGTATACCGGCATTAGTCTATAGCAATTATATAGGTAGGTAATAGACATTTTTAATAAATATGGTAGGTAGGTATTGGAATTTGTTAATATTTTCGAGTGTTCCTGTTCACCCTATTTATGACACATGTTAGAAGTATTTGACTTTGAAGCATCTTTTCTACTCGAAAAATATTATGAATTCCATTGTGATTGAACAAATCATCATTAATATATGTCTACTAACTTTTAATAATCGCAACAATTGCTTTCCTCAACTCCATTTATGACTTTCCCATAAAGTTTTTCGTGTACTTGAATTTTACAAAAAAAAAAAGATGTTAATAGCTTATCAGTGATAACAAAGTGGTGCTATCACGGACTATGATAAACAGGACTGGAAACCACGGCTATAGATAATATGGTTGCGGAACGGCCTATACTAAACAACGCAATAAGCCGAGCCGGAATCTTATTGAAAAGTCACATGACTAAAAAGATGAGCCTGTCACGCTATCTACGGCATTTGATAGAACTAAACGGCTATAATAGTATATTATGCAGATTTGCCAGGCCAGCACTCAGCAGAGTAGCAGACCACGGTTACGGCAAAAGATATAGATATTTGATTTAATATTTTAAAAATATATCATTATGGCTAATTGTTGTGTGAAATATCCACATGAAGCTTCAAAAACCACTTTCGGGGTTCCTAAAAACATAGAGGAAAGAAATAAATGGGAAAATGCCTTAAAAACTGATCTTAAAAAAAGTTACAGAGTGTGTGCTTCACATTTTAAGGATAGTGATATAAAGAGTACTTGGGAATCTGGTGAAGGTGAAAATAAATACAGAGTAAGAATTTATTATTATTTATTTCAGTGTACCTATGTTATAATTTATAACTATTTTTCAATAAATGATAAATTGTTATTTAGATATGTCTTAAAGTTCCTAAACTTTTGGATGGAGCTATTCCTTCAGTAATAATTAAGAAGGATGAAAACTGCCAGATTGAAGCCAAAAGAAGGAAGGTAAATAAAGTATTAAATAATTGATAATATTAAGTGACTATTAAGTTTAAATATTGATTTACTTATTTTATAATATATTACCTATATCCATAAATAATAATATTTAATTTAACAATTAACAGATTGAAATAGACTTGTACACAAATATTTTGAGAAATAAGTGCTTCATTAATTTACCTAATCATTGGTTTATTGATATTGTGGATGTATATGAAAGTAAAACTGAGATGGTAGTATCAATTCATAAACTTAGCCCATTGCAATTACATTTTACAGGGTTTATTGAAAAAAGAATAGTTATAACTAAAGGTTATATAAATTAATGCTATACTTATTTATATTTATAGTGTTCGAGATACTTAATAATTAGTTATACATTTAATTAGATTCAAATATATTACTGCATCTTGATGGAAAAGAATTCAAATTATCAGAAATAAGCCTAGAAAACATAAATTTAAAAGATATTAAGGATATAGAAAATGTAGTGAATATCCTTGAAAAAATAAAATGTTGTTATGGAGCTGTTTCCTCGATTAAAGTTAATGACATTGTTTGCGCCCAAACAATATTTGTAATTTTTGTGTTAATGTGGTAACGCTGCGCTCCACTGTTGCAGCACCGGTCGGCAGTGAAGCCTAGCTGTTGTTTGCGACCAACCAGCAGTGTGGCCTTCGTTATCACACATTCGTATTATCGTTATCCGTCTTGTGATTAACCGTTTTTGTGATATCCAAAATATATTATCGTGAGTTTTCCTACTTTTTCGTCGTGTTCATAATGTTTTTTTATACTTCATCGTTCTTCTTTTGCCGTCACTCGAGCTGTACGGTGTTCCAGCCAGTGTCGAAACGTGTAAGTCCAAAGTGCAAAAACCTCATTTCACATTTCATCGTCATTTTGTCAATCGTTTGTCTCATGTTGTGATTTGCTTCTGTAAGTATTGTTCATAGCCACAACATTGTGCTCTTTTAATATTATTTTCCACATTCAGGGCTGACAGCGGCATACTTATAGAAGCACGTGGTTCATTTGTTGTTGGTGAATTATATGTTAGTGAATTGTTGCACGTCTGAGCTGGTGGCTCGTTAGTCGCACGCTCTTGGGATCTTCACATATTTTATTATTATATTGTATTTTTTATTGTGAGAATTTGTGTATCCCAAGACGGTAGCGTTCTGGTTTGAAGCCGCTAACGGACACCAGCACACAGGTAATCAGCTGACGAGCTGCATATTATTATTATACAAAATTATACATCTTGCATATTATTATTATACAAAATTATACATCTTGCATATTATTATTATACACAATTATACATATTGCATATTATTATTATACACAATTATACATCTTGCATATTATTATTATATACATCATTATACATATTGCTACACATTATTATACCTACATATTATACACTATCATACACATTGCAATACAAAGACTTCATGAATGATTAAAGAAACAGTGTTATTATTTTATATTATCCTTATATTATCACCTCTTTATTATAAGTTTAATAGAGATATCTACTCAGCGTAGGGGCGTACCGTATCCGCTATGGAGAGGACGTTGGTTGCGCGCACAGACATCAAGTGTTCATTTGGTTCCCAATACATTGAGGTCAATGGTCGGTGGAAGCATATTAACTGTTTAAGAATTCTGAAGGATAATGAGTAATTTTTTCTAATAAAAGTGTGCATTGCCAATATAACAGTTTGTTTATTTATTTCAGAAAATTATGCATATGGTGTAAAAGACTAACTTATTCTATAAATAATAAACTTACCAAACATAGGAAAGGATTACCTACAAAACCGTTTTTTTCTCCAAATAAAAAAAAAATAGTTTCAAAAATAAAATCTTTTAAGAAAAATATGCAGCAAAGATGTTCTAGAGCTCGTAAAACAATTTTGCGTCTACAAAATTGAATTAAATAAAATTAAAGATGAAATGAACTCTTTTAGTGAAAAAACACTTGGTGAGTTATTAGAAAACTCGGAGATACCAAAAGGCCAATGTGAATTGATTAAAGAGATATTTTTGGCAGCAAAAGTTAAAAATGCTAAAAACAGATGTTATAGTGAAAATTGGACGCTTTTATGTTTATTGTTTCAGATACGGTAAGGTTAAAATATATTAGTTTTTTTAATTTAATAACTTTACAATTAACAAAATAATTTTTTCAATGTTTCATAAAGCTCACCAAGTGGCTATAAATATCTTAGAGAGCAAAAAATACTACCACTACCTTGTACAAAAACTCTACGCAATTATTTGTTGGCCATTAAGATTGGTTGTGGATTTGATCCAAATTTTTTTAAATTATTAAAGAAAAAGTTTGCAAATAAAACAGAGCTCCAAAGGAAAATGATTCTTGTATTTGATGAAATTTTCTTAAGAGAGAGTATTTCAGTCAATACAAGAACGTTGACCTACATTGGCTTGGAAGACTTTGGAGAAGGATTTGAAACCAGACCAACCGAAAAAGCTAATCATGCACTGGTTTTGATGGTGCAAAGTTTAGCAGATAATATTCATCAAC
>NW_021771063.1:3780-4831 GCF_005508785.2 Acyrthosiphon pisum | reverse complement strand
ACATTATTTTTTATTTTATTTATGTAGAGATTTTAACTAATCAAATTGCATAAATGGATTCATCTCCAAGCACACCGGGTCCGTCCCATAATCGGTCAAAATCACCGGTTACTAAAAAAATTCGTTTATTCGATCACGATATTTCCGAAATGTTCGAAGAACCATTATTGTCTGATGAAGAGTTTTCCTATGACTCAGATACAGATTTAGGTGGAGGTAATTCGGCGGACGATGATGTAGATGAAGAGGTTTTGCAAAATGGGTCCGACATTGAAAATGACAGCATCGTCAGAGAGGTAAGTCCTTTGCGTTTAGATGATATCGATGAAATGTCAATGCAAAATGAACTGCCTCCACTTATAAGTTCTCCACCTACATTTCATCGACAAAAAAGAAAGAAGCCAAAAAATTCACAAACACAAAATATTTGGTTAAACGATTCCCCAGATTTAGACCCTATTGTTTTCGAAGAAAATACCGGATTAAAAATAAATCCCAATGATGACAAACCAATAGATTTTTTTGACCTACTAGTGACCGATGATTTTTATGACTTCGTCCTTGAGGAAACGAATAATTATGCAGCTGAATTATACTTGACTAGGTCCAGTAAATAAATCACGTATGTCAAAATGGATCAAACTTACCAAAAATGAACTAAAAGCTTTTTTTTGGATTAGTTTTTCATACAGGCACGATAAAAATGCCACGAATGGCTGATTATTGGAAAACTGATTAATTTTTTAATTTAAACTGCTTTCGTGAAGTTATGAGTAGAAACAGGTACATGCTGATAATGCGTGCGTTACATTTTAGTCGCAACCCTGAACGTGGAGCTGGAGTTTCTAAACCTAGTCGGTAATATAAAATTGACACAGTTGTAGAATATTTCAAAAATCGTATGCTTGAAGTATATCAGCCATCTAAACAATTATTCTTGAACGAGTCAATGATCCTTTGGCGTGACCGATTATTTTCCGCCATATATAAAAATAACGGCACAAATATGGAATAAAACTTTATACTTTGACTGAACCTAACGGACTCGTTT
>NW_021771063.1:2964-3730 GCF_005508785.2 Acyrthosiphon pisum | reverse complement strand
TTCCGGGTTGGGATTTGCGGGGTGGTGCCGGTTTTCCAGGCGGTGTGTTGGGACGTCATCTCATCTATGGTCCCGCATCCGCTGCTGGTTCCGGCGTTGGCGGGCGTTAAGTTTGACCGGTTGTGTTGGCGTCGCGGTTGCCCTTGGTTTCGGCGTGGGTGGTGTGGGCGGCATGTTGGCGGCCGTTTTAGGTCGTGGCATGGTCGCTGTCCTTGGCGCCGGTACTGGCGTCTCCATCAGCGGTCGTGGTGGTTGGCGCTCTGGTACCCGCGTCGACGGCATTGGTGGTGCTGATCGAGCTGTGGCCGCTGGTCTGGTCGTCACCCGCCTTGGGCTACGGGACCTGTAGTGCCGCATTGCCGTTGTTGGCTCGCTACTTGTCGCCCTACGGAACACGTCGGTGCGGTCTTCCCACCCCCGCATGTAGGCGGCCCACAGTACCGGGTCCCGCTGGAGCTGCGCCGTGGACATTTGGCGTACCCGAGCCGCCGTGGTGGTGTTGGTGGCCTCCTCAGCAGCTGTTGGCTGCGCTCGAGCAGTTCCGCCGCTTGCTGGAGGGTGCTGTATGTTGTCGGGGGCTGTTGTTGCTCCATGTCGAGTGTGGTGCTGTGCCGACTGAAATTCAATACCTTAAATTCTATTGTGGGTCTATGGTGGTTGGGCGGGTTGGTGGGTGGGTGGGTGGTGTTTGGGGTGTGGCGGTGGTTGCCCGTTTGAGGCAGGACACGTGATTTTGCGTGCTGGCTGTTCGTCTGTGACGAAAACA
>NW_021771063.1:0-215 GCF_005508785.2 Acyrthosiphon pisum | reverse complement strand
ATCTCGTCAACGGATAAACGAAAAATGAAAATTTAAACGTGATAATTCATGAGAAAAAAAGCCTTACTAAATTATGAAATTTTTAGTATGGATTGCCATTTGAAAATCAAAAGTTGATGGTGGTTTACCTAATAATATAAAAATATAAAAAAATTATATAATTCTAGAACAGCATAGACCTAAAATTTTGAAAAAAAAAAAATTTGAAAAAAGTG
>NW_021771062.1:2766-4276 GCF_005508785.2 Acyrthosiphon pisum | reverse complement strand
GTGCGGCACGCGGGGGACTTGAGTTCCAGACAAATAAATGTGTATACCTTCTATACGATTTCTGCGACATATGGTCTTGGCCGCTGTGCGGTATATATTGGAAGGCTTTTTCGACGTGATCACCAAAAAATATGTGTTCCAAACCATTTTCAGTAGAAAGGGCTTTTAATATACATTTTAAATATGTACTACCCAAGTGCGGAACGTGGGGGACTTGGGCTCCAGAAAAATAAATGTGTATACCTTCTATACGATTTCTGCGACTTGTGGTCTTAGCCGCTGTGCGGTATATATTGGAAGGCTTTTTCGACGAGATCACCAAAAAATATGTGTTCCAAACCATTTTCAATAGAAAGGGCATTAATTAAACATTATAATCATGTATTACCCAAGTGCGACACGTTGGGGACTTGAGCTCCAGAAAAATAATAAGATTGCAACTATATGATTTTTATGATATTGCCAGATTTCGGGTGTGTGGTGTATTTAGAACGGCTTTTTCGACGTGATCACCAAAAAATATGTTTTCCAAACCATTTTCAATCGAAAGGGCTTTAAATAAACATTTTAAATTTGTACTACCCAAGTGCGGCACGCGGGGGACTTGAGTTCCAGAAAAATAAATGTGTATACCTTCTATACGATTTCTGCGACATATGGTCTTGGCCGCTGTGCGGTATATATTGGAAGGCTTTTTCGACGTGATCACCAAAAAATATGTTTTCCAAACCATTTTCAATAGAAAGGGCTTTCAATATACATTTTAATTATGTACTACCCAAGTGCGGAACGTGGGGGACTTGGGCTTCAGAAAAATAATAAGAAGCTACTATATGATTTTTATGATACTGCCAGATTTCGGGTGTGTGGTGTATTTAGAACGGCTCTCTCGACGTGATAACCAAAAAATATGTTTTCCAAACCAATTTCTATCGAAAGGGCATTATGTAAACATTTTAAATATATGCTACCCAAGTGCGGCTTGCGGCGAACCCTGGCACCAGAAAAATAATAAGAAGCAACTATATGATTTTTATGATATTGCCAGATTTCGGGTGTGTGGTGTATTTAGAACGGCTTTTTCGACGTGATCACCAAAAAATATGTTTTCCAAACCATTTTCAATCGAAAGGGCTTTAAATAAACATTTTAATATATACTACCTAAGTGCGGCACGCGGGGGACTTGAGTTCCAGAAAAATAAATGTGTATACCTTCTATACGATTTCTGCGACATATGGTCTTGGCTGCTGTGCGGTATATATTGGAAGGCTTTTTTGACGTGATCACCAAAAAATATGTTTTCCAAACCATTTTCGATCGAAAGGGCATTAATTAAACGTTATAATCATGTATTACCCAAGTGCGGCTTGCGGCGAACCCTGGCACCAGAAAAATAATAAGAAGCAATTGTATGATTTTTATGATACTGCCAGATTTCGGCTGTGTGGTGTATTTAGAACGGCTTTTTCGACGTGATCACCAAAAAATATGTTTTCCAAACCATTTT
>NW_021771062.1:0-836 GCF_005508785.2 Acyrthosiphon pisum | reverse complement strand
GGTGTATTTAGAACGGCTTTTTCGACGTGATCACCAAAAAATATGTGTCCAAAACATTTCAATCGAAAGGGCATTAAATAAACATTGTAATCATGTATTACCCAAGTGCGGCACGCGGGGGACTTGGGCTCCAGAAAAATAATAAGAAGCAACTATATGATTTTTATGATACTGCCAGATTTCGGCTGTTTGGTGTATTTAGAACAGCTTTTTCGACGTGATCACCAAAAAATATGTTTTCCAAACCTTTTTCAATCGAAAGTTCTTTAAATAAACATTTTAATATTGTCGTATATTGTAGACAGTCGTCACTGTAATATTATTTAACGTGAATATATTACATGTAAAAATCAACGTAGCAATTTAGATATCAATGAAGCAAGATGTGCTGAGACAGCAAAAACTATTTTACTATATAACGCCGCCGTACGCGCAAGGACAGGGAGTCCCCCGTTGTCACTGAGTGAGTCGGTGACGACAGGGAGTCCCCGTTCTCACTGAGTGAGTCGGTGAGAACGGGCTACGGCGGTCTGAATCCGCAAAGTGTTTAATTTATGTTTGTTTTAAAATTCAATAAAATTGTTTCCGACCATTAAAACCCGAGTTGAATTTTATTTCTAAGTCTTCTTGGTCCTTACCTTTGAATATTGGAACAGTGCTCAGACCCACGCACATATAGTCAATGAGGTTTATTGCAAACTGAACAGTGCTCTGGTTGTGGCGTCCTAATAGTCATTCCAAATTAGGGAACGGACGTAAGATCGACAAAACGCGTACCATCGTACCTCAAAAGCTAACAGTGCATTAATCTGAATTTATTCTAGAGATAGTCATTA
>NW_021771061.1:437-567 GCF_005508785.2 Acyrthosiphon pisum | reverse complement strand
GAATATCATGAGTACTTATTTGAAAAATTTACTGTTTTATAGTTTTTTTGGTATAATTTTTTAAGTAAAAAAATGCGAGAATATTTGAAGTAGACTTTTGTCTTCAGTGCTTAAAAACACACATTTTAAA
>NW_021771061.1:0-337 GCF_005508785.2 Acyrthosiphon pisum | reverse complement strand
AAATAATCGAAAAAATCGCATGGGAACTAAACTGCATTTATAACCAAAGTATATAATAATTACTACTTATATGCTTCTGTCATACTATTTATTAGGCAAGATTTAATACTTAATAAAAACTTGAAAAAGATCGTTCAGGTGTAGCAGTTGATACAGGCAAAGTATAAAATATTTTCAAGAGTTCATAAATATATGGATAAAACTCTTTAGCACAAAGATCTAAAGCATGTAACCCAGAGGTGAATACAATTTTTTCAGTCAATATCTACTACGACACTTCAGTCACTAAAAATAAACCCACGCCCTATGGCAAATCTACAGTCATCGTGGTATTTTT
>NW_021771060.1:10804-12717 GCF_005508785.2 Acyrthosiphon pisum | reverse complement strand
TAGCAGTAGCATCGTCAGGCATTGCGGCTACTTTACTGGATGGTGGGCGAACAGCACATTCAACATTCAAGCTGCCATTAGACGTTCATAATAAACCAGATGCAATGTGTAACATCAAAAAGAATAGTGGAATAGCTGCAGTGTTGCGGAAGAGTTCTATAATAATTTGGGATGAGTGCACAATGGCACACAAATATTCACTTGAAGCATTAAACAGAACTATGCAAGATTTAAACAGCAATAATAAACTTTTCGGTGGTGCTATCTTACTTTTGTCTGGTAACTTCCGGCAGACCTTACCGGTTATACCTCGCTCTACATTTAACGGATGAGATTAATGCATGTTTGAAACAATCATTCTTATGGCGAAGTGTTGAAACACTTCGATTGACCATAAATATGCGAGTACAATTGCAAAATGATCCATCAGCACAAATATTTTCCGAACAACTATTAGATATTGGGAACGGTAAAATAGAACTGCAACCAAATACGCAATGCATTAAACTACCAGACAATTTTTGCAATGTTGTTCAGGATAAAAATGAATTGATTCAGAGTATTTTCCCGGATATACAGAATAATTATTTGAATCATGAATGGCTTAGTCAACGGGTGATTTTGGCAGCCAAAAACGTTGATGTTGACGAAATTAACTTCCAGATACAACAGTTGTTACCAGGCGATCTGATGTCTTTTAAATCAATCGATACTGTTGTTGATGAAAATGAAAGTGTAAATTTTCCGATTGAATTTTTAAATTCATTAGATATCCCTGGAATGCCACCTCATAATCTTCGATAAAAGATTGGTTCCCCTATTATTCTCCTCCGTAATTTGAATCCACCTCAATTATGTAACGGTACGCGTTTGGTCATCAAAAAGATCACCGGAAACATTCTTGAAGCAACCATTTTGTCTGGGAAGTTTAAAGGAAAAGTGGTCCTGCTGCCACGTATTCCGATGATACCATCAGATTCTACCATACCCTTCAAAAGGCTACAGTTTCCAATTCGTTTAGCTTTCGCCATGTCTATAAATAAATCTCAAGGTCAAACAATGTCCATTTGTGGTTTAGATTTGGAAAATCCATGTTTTTCTCATGGGCAACTATATGTTGCGTGTTCACGTGTTGGGAAACCGTCGAATCTATTTGTGTTAGCTAAAGACAGGTTAACCAAAAACATTGTGCACCGATTGGTGTTAAATTAAATTTAAATTGAAAGTATTTATAATTCAAAAAAATAGATATTAATGTTTAAAAGTTTAAGACTGTCTGCCTTGCCTATCTCATTCATGAGTTTAAGCGTCACATGTTATTTACTGTATTATACTGTAATATACTTATATTTGTTATAAAATTATATGGAAATAATAAATCTGATAAATTTTTTAAAAAGTGTAAGAACATTTTAATTAATTGTGTTCAACGTACTTTCCCCTTCAAATCTCAATCCAGTGAATTTGTATACCAACATCAACATTTTCGTCTTTGTTAGTAAATAATTTCATTGTACTAAAGGGTTATAGTAGTAGAAAATCAAATAAGGAGATCACCGTATTTTTACAAATACCATCTGTGTGAAAAACACGATTAAAGATATACTGGTTACCCAACGGCCTATGCTTTGCACAGGCAAAAAACGGCTACGAAACCGCGATATGTTATGGACTGCCTACTAGCACCATCTAGGTGATTAACTTAGGAACTATTTGTCGTCACGAAATATTCAAAAGGAAAAAAAAGATTGTAATTAGTAATAATTAATAATTATTAAATAGGTAATATGGCTAATACCACACAAAAAAATTTAAAACATATTAGAACAAAAGACAATAAATACAGTAAATAATATTAATGATTAATTATAAATATTTAATAGTTAAAAGTTATACTAAATAAAATAAATAAA
>NW_021771060.1:9686-10754 GCF_005508785.2 Acyrthosiphon pisum | reverse complement strand
AATAATACGCTAAAGCTACTCCCATTTCTTTTTTTCTTCTTTTATCCTTATTCCTTAGGTATTCGCAAATGTTATTTTGGAAATTTTATGTGGTATTTGTATACAACAACTAACAAGTCATTTTGTTGTTTATAGTCTATACTCTATAGACTTATAGTGTCTTAAAGTAGACAAGTACTAATGTGTATATCACGATTAATGATATATCATATATCTTTAATCGTGGTTTTAAATTGTTAATGTATAAAAGTAAGTAGTAATTATAGTACTAAGGTATTTAGGTATATATAAATTAATAAATACTTAGTTTTCATAATTAAGAAATTTACGTGGTTAAAATAAGTTGAAGAGACCACTAGATAGTGCTACTAGACAGTACATTTTCAATCGCGCTTTTCGAGCCGTGTTATACAGTCTCGATGTGTAACCAGTAGGTCCATTTCCCCAGCCCCCCTAAAATGGAATTTCAATATGCCGTTTATTCCATACGTTTGTAAGTCGTTTGTAAAGGTTTGTAAAGATATTTTTTTCGTTTGTAAAGAATTCCTTTTCCTAAAAAACTAAAAATACATATGGGGGGCTGGAGAAATGCCCCGAATTTCAGAATTTCGAAATTCCGTTTATTCCATTCGATTGTAAGTCGTTTGTAAAGGTTTGTAAAGATATTTTTTTCGTTTGTAAAGAATTCCTTTTCCTAAAAAACTAAAAATACCTATGGGGAGCTGGGGAAATGCCCCGAATTTTGGAATTTCAAAATTCCGTTTATTCCATTCGATTGTAAGTCGTTTGTAAAGGTTTGTAAAGATATTTTTTTCGTTCGTAAAGAATTCCTTTTCCCCAGCCCCCCCAATATAAAAATTTCGAATTTTAACAAAACATTACGTTTGTAAGTCGTTTGTAAAGGTTTGTAAAAACAAAATTTTCGTTTGTAAATAAAAACTTAAAAAGTTATTAAATAACCAAAGTTGGGGGGCTGGAGAAATGAGGGTATTTTGGAAAACCCAAACTTTTTTTAGCTCAATCGTTTGTAAGTCGTTTGTAAAGGTTTGTAAAAACAAAATTTTCGTT
>NW_021771060.1:8780-9636 GCF_005508785.2 Acyrthosiphon pisum | reverse complement strand
GAAAAATTAAGGAAAAACGGGAATTTTTACGCAAAATCTGTTTTCGAGAAAATTGATTTTGGTTTTTGGTGTAACTTTAAAAGGAATGACTGTAGATACATGAAATTTTCACCGGTTGTTTATATTTCCATTTTCTATACATGATAAATTTTTCAAAATATTTTGATTTGTTTTGAGCTGTTAACGGACAATTTCAGTTTCCAATTTAATTAGTTTTTTTTTCTATGAATGTCAATAAAACTTTATTTGTTGAGTAAAAATACTTGAAAATTTAATACAAGGCTCCTAATATATTGTTACAATGATATTTGAAAAATATTAAAAATCCTTATCCACAGTTTTTTTTTTATTAGCATTTAAAGTTCAAAAATTGACAAAATATGTAAAAATCACGAAAATTAGCAAATTATTTTGAGTTTATAATTCGTAAACATTTTTCTTTTTAGAACTAAGATTTTAAAATGTAATACAAGATTCCTTATAGGATAATCTACCTTAATCAAAAAAAAAATGTCTATAAGAAACTCAAATTAAATTTTTATGAGCGTTTGAAATTCATATTTTTACAACATTTGGTATTCACTCGATTTCTTAAGTAATGATTTTCTTATTTTGTTGTAATTAAAAAACGAATGACTGTAGAAACTTAAAAATTTCACTGAATGTTTATATTAGCATTTTATATATACGAATAAAATTTGAAAATAATTTGACTCTTTTTGAGCTGCTTACGGACATTGTCATTTTTCAATTTTTTTTAATTTTTTTTTTCTATAAATATCAATAAAATTTTATTTGTTTGGTAAAAATCCGTGAAAATTTAATGCAACGCTCCTGATATATTGTTACATAGCAA
>NW_021771060.1:6487-8730 GCF_005508785.2 Acyrthosiphon pisum | reverse complement strand
AAAGTCTCCAAGGGGGACATTCCCCCTGAAAAAAAAAATTACCGTGGAAAAGCTGGCTGTGAACATACATATATATACTACTGAGGTCTAATCTACACACAAACATTCATTTTTATATATATAAAAGAAGAATGGGCTGTGGAATGGTCAAACGACCAATGTTGGCCCGCGTATCCTTCAGTAGTGATGGCGTTACGCAAGTGGATGTACTCGTCTGATCGTTACTTCAACTGATTGAAACGAACGAGATTGAGACGCTCCATTAATGTTCAAATTAAAAAAAATTAATAATAAATAAATATTATTCTCAACTCCTATAACTCATAGCAACTATTAATAAACAAAAATTTCTATCGTAAATCTTAAAATTCCTGTTTTAGCGCACCTACCGGGGGTGATCAATTCCCTTTTTTAAATTAGTCTAAAACTTTCTCTGGGATGTCCTATTTAATTTAAAAAAAAACGGCACGACGATTGAATAAGTAGTTTCAGAGTTTATCCCCCCCAAAAAAAGCGACTTCATTTTATATAGTAGTATATAATATATACAAATAGATTTAATATTATTAAGCCAATATTATTATCTGATATTTACCTGACCATTTAATTTCGTCGGCAATGCTTCTCACAACAATGATTAATAATACTATACAAGCTGAATTCATCGATACAAAATTCATTTTGTTGTTTAACTTCAAACTGTTTTATTTTGTTAATAGCAAATAACTAGACCAGAGGGCTATACAGAAAATAATTAAACTACCAAGTTATATTAGTAAATCATAACAAACTTCTTATTTATAACTTAGCAACTATAGTAATGTAGATTTAATGACAAATGTAGCCAGGTAGGTATGGGTAATTTGTACAACAACACAAATTATAGTCACAACAAATAATTTTGATACCTATCGTAATAGTTGATTTAGACATAATATTTCACTTTATTTGTAGCGTCGCTACATTATGCCTTAGCGAAATACTATAGCGCGCTAAACATTTCCGGTTAGCGTAGCGAAAATATCAATATTTTATATCGCTACCTACAATCTAATTATCAATTATGATAATATTTGTTTATTTATATTATGATAATGATTAGTGTATTTGTGAAGTTTTTGTCCTGGGTCCTGTCCAGTGACCAAATGTCAAATCAGTACAAACTACAAATACTAAATTTCGATAAGAACATTTTTAAAAATGTAGCGAAATAGTAGCGCGCTACAATTAGACAATAGCGTTAGAAGCAGCGCGCTACATTAAAAAAAAAAAGTAGCGATAGCGGTAGCAAACTACTTTTTTGGGAGAGTAGCTGTAGCGTTAGCGTATTACAAAAAACTAGTAGCGTCCTGACCACTGCTTTTGGTATACCACCGTGTTTATACCTTCTTACCACAGGTTTAACCATGATACCATGAAGTTGGATCTATTTAAACTTTTGCGTGTCCACGGCTCTATATATTGATAACATAAAAATACATGAGGTAACAAGTATGTTACCAATCCTAACCGTACTAACCCATCTTAACCGATGGGAAACGTTCGAGAGACCGTTCATAGCGAACGGATCCGGTCAATAAATGCACGTAGACGTACATGTATGTAGTGGAAACCCTCATGGAAACCTTTATGCGTTACATTTGTCAGTGGCGCTGATTCATTCACACGTTTACTCCTATGAATTATGATTCAAGCTGACATCGGAGTCTCCCAAGAGGAGTCGTCACTTCAACTGATATATTTTCAATATAAACTTACTTAGTTGAGATGCGTCATTGTTTGATAATTCTGCACTTGTTTTTTCCGTCATAATAGAATGAAAATTATCACTTCAAAAATCACAAACAAGTATATAATACACACGCACATATATTTAGACGAAACGTTTCTGTGCGGCTACAGTGACTCCTCTAAAGTGGGTTTCCACTGTACAAGTGCATTAAAATACTTTTCTGTGATTGGTTGGTATAGGTGCATGGTAAGCTTTTGGTATACCAGAGTGTTTAAACGTTCTTATGCGTTACATTTGTCAGAGGCGCTGATTCTTTCACGCGTTTACTCCAACGAATCGATCGCAGATCAGAGCCTCCCAATAGAAGTTTTCATTTAAAAAATGGTCAGCTATATGATGATGATATCCCGCAGGTTCTATACAACTGTTTTATTTTATTGAAATTAATGATTGAACTATTACTAAACAAAGTTTTTTAAAATATTTATTACTATTACTTTATTGGTTCTTG
>NW_021771060.1:0-5343 GCF_005508785.2 Acyrthosiphon pisum | reverse complement strand
GCAAATGGTAAATTTATATTCTCATTGTTTAAAAAAATCCCTTAAACAACTACAATAAGTAATTTATTTCATTTTTAAAGTGAGAAATATACACCCACGACTCACGAGTGCATATCATTATGTATATTACTCGTATTTATACATGCATAAATCTTAAATAATAAATCTGTAAATCTGTTACGTTCATGATAAAATATGTTTAACACAGATAGTTTCAATAATAATAATGAAAAATGCTGCGTTCCCGGATTTAGCGCATAAACGCTTTCATTAATAATAAATATAATATCATGCAAAATATGTTTTTAAAAAGTTATATAAATATTCTGGAATAATATACATAATATTATGTATAGGTATAGATTACCATTCAAACGTTTATTTTCGCGAAACCTAACTATATGGTTATTACTAATACAATATCACGTAACCACGTAGGTAACTTACTACATATTACTACTTAACCATAGTTAAACGATCTACTTAAAATTTTAAAATTTTAATTATAGCCATATTATTATAGCTCAGGCTTCTTTAAAATGAATCGTCAGTAGTTATTATTTATTATAAAAAATACACGCTGCATACTGTATAACAAAATTTAAGCAATTAAAAATTTATAAAAATATAGTATAGTAAAATGAAATGTATACAGTGTATCACGCGATTAATTAAAAATCATATATTTAGGAGTATCTAGGTAGTGTGAAAATTGTTTTAACTTAACGGCTTTGCACCCAAATTGTTTATTCGGGTTTCATTCGCTGAATAATAGTCAGTGGTATCTATTGGTATCGGGTCAATTATTAATTAACAATACATTTTAAGCATTTGAGTACAGAATAGATACCTACTATTATTAAAGTGATTTGACACGTAAGTACAAGAAATATAATATTGAACAAGGCGTGATAGATTTTCCTGAGAAGTCATTTTTATTGAGATATTACACCGTATAAACCCCCCCCCCCCCCCCGGGCAGTAGATTAGTGGACAAGTATAATAAGCATAAAATTATATCATTCACTGAATCACCTCTTCTAATTTTTTTCAAAATCAAAAACAGATAGTCATACTGACAGGTTTGTTTAGCTCGCACTGTGTAACCAACGCTTCATTTAAGAATTAAGGTACAGAAATACGACTCAATAGGCGTCATTAAAGAAATTAGAATGTGTAAAAACACTACAATTGTATTGTATATTGTAATCCCCTTAAATCTAAAATGGGGCGCATTAAATGTTAACCCAATGGGTAATCGTAGTATAGAAAAATAGGTGTAGGTACTCGGTGAAATTGTATATTATTATTATTATTTTTTTTAATAATATTGTTCAATATGACGATATATATCCACCAAATTGATATACACAAGTAAAATTTTATATTTTTTATATGCCCACGGTGGCACAATGATCTTTGAAACGCAATTGGAGCTAAAATTGGTAAGTAATTTTTCTCTAACGCTGAAAAAGCTAGAAACGATGCCCTAATATACAATAATATACTATAAGGAACAAATTCACTTTAGCTACCCAGCATTTTTCATTATTTATTATTTTTGAAACATACGTATTTAAACGAGTTGAGAACGATGGTGAAAAAAGAATTTGCGAGAATCATAATTTTGGAAGAAGTATTATGTCCCTGGATCCTTCCAAAGTTGTCAATTTTACGTTTATGTGCGTACAACAACACTGTACTTTATCGCCACACGTAGCGCCTACCTATTACGAATTTTAAATTTAAATGTCTGACTTAATCAAAGTATAAATGTAATATTATACACAACCGTATATAATCAGTACTATTTAATATTTAATACTATTTAATTTGTAATATAAATTATTTCAATGTACATAAAATACTTTTAAATACTATTTACTTATTACATAGGTATAGAATAGACAATTCATATTATAGAGTAATATAATGATAAGAATACAACTTAAGGCTTAATATATGTAAATGAAACGGACACATGGGGGGTTCCAACCTCCTCACCTCTTATTCAAATACCACGATCATATTTTTCTCACCCACATTCCTACATTTAATATATTATAATACATCTATAATTAATAAACCTAAAAATATTTGTATTAAAACAAATAACAACATTTAGGTATTTATATGTTATATAATCTAACATCATGTTGGTGCACGGGCTCGTTTCCATGTTTCTATGTTTAAATTTTAAAAAAAATTTCTTCAAAAAACAGGTACTGTTCGAGGTATGTAGATTAAATAATTAATGAAGGATTCAATACTTTAATTTAAATACAAACTTTTGAAGGGGCTAATTTTAATATTGGTAGGGCTAAGCCCCTCCAAGTCCCCTCCCCAAATTGCGCATATGCCTATATATGCCGGAGCTCCGTGTCTACTTATTTGTTTTTCATAATTTTATGGCACGCAGAGAAAAGTTGGAAAATTTAATACAAGGCTCTTAAATTATTATATAACATATAATATATATAATACATATAGTATATGGTATATTATTATATGACAGTTGAAAAGCATTAAAAAACAAAGTTCCAATTTTTTTTTTTTAAGCATTTGAAGTTCGAACTTTAACAAAATACGTAAAAATCTACAAAATATGCCAATTATTTTGAGTAAGAAATTCAATCATAATCTTTTTTAATCTAAGATTTGAAAATTTAATTCAAGATTCCCCATAAGTTTTTCTACATTTATCAAAAAAAAAATGTCTACCTGAAGTCAAATTAATTCTTTTGACGTTTAAAGTTCATATTTTTACAGGATTGAATATTTACTCAGTTAACTTGGAGGATTCTCATGGCAGCGAATATCTTAATTTGCTTTAATTAAAAAACCTAATAACTATAGGATACATACTTGAAATGTACACACTACGCTTATTTTATGAATATTTGACACATTTTGAGCTGTTTACGGACAATTTTCAAATTTTCAATTTTTTAGTATATTTTTTTTTTTTGGTATATTTAATCTATGGTTTCAGAGTATGCAGTGGCATAACCTGCGACCCCCTGGCTACGCCTATGATTATTACTATATAATATATACCAACGTACTATATTACATACTATATACTATATACATACATTAGGTATACTACATAAGGTGTAACAGGACTATTTAACAAATTGCCATTACAAACGTTGCTAGATTTGTCAAATAGTCCCGTTACACTCTGTATATTAGTGGCGTAAATACGGGGGTAGGAGGTATGAGTGTCGTACCCCCCCCCCCCTCCCACATGACTTTATTTTTTAATAAACCGGTGAACCATATTTCTGTACTTATTATTTTTTGGTACTAATAACTATAAAAGGCATCCGTAAAGAGCCAAATCACACATTTTTCCACGGGCGCATGTACACTCCACCACGAGACCCTTTTTAGATTCTGAGTGGAACGATGAATGTATTGATTTTACAATGATGTGTGTTTTTTTTTTTATTTTTTTTTTTTTTTTTTTATTTTTTTTTTGTGTCTGTCATCACCTTTTAGGACAGTAAAACTGCTTCGATTTTCTTCAACAGTAACTTTTATGATTGGAAAGTGAATCTAGTTGGTACTTTGGGGGGTCAAAAGTAAAAATTTCCCAGTAGTTTTCAAAAGCGACGTGAAAAACAAAAGAAAAATTAAGGAAAAACGGGAATTTTTACGCAAAATCGATTTTGGTTTTTGGTGTAACTCTAAAACAAATGACTGTAAATATATGAAATTTTCACAGGTTGTTTATATTTGCATTTTCTATACACGGTAAAATTTTGAAAATATTTTGATTTATTTTGAGCTCTTTACGGACATTTTCATTTTCCATTTTTTTTTAGTTTTTTTTCTAAAAATATCAATAAAATTTTATTTGTTGGATAAAAAAGCTTGAAAATTTAATAAAAGGCTCCTAGTATATTGTTTCAAAGGCAGATGAAAAATATTAAAAATCGTTAGTCACAGTTTTTTTTTATAAGCATTTAAAGTTCAAAAAATGACAAAATATGGAAAAATCACGAAAATTTGCAAATTATTTCGAGTTAGAAATTCATAAAAATTTTTCTTTTTAAATCTAAGATATGAAAATGTAATACAAGATTCCTTATAAGATTATCTACCTTTATCAAACAAAAAATATCTATAAGAAAGTCAAATTAAATTTTTATGATCGTTTGAAATTCTAATTTTTACAACATTGGATATTCACTGGATTTCTCATGTAGCGATTTCCTTATTTTGTTGTAATTAAAAAACGAATAACTGTAGAAACTTAAAAATTTCACTGAATGTTTTATATTAGCATTTTATATATACGAATAAAATTTGAAAATAATTTGACTCTTTTTGAGCTGCTTACGGACATTGTCATTTTTCAATTTTTTTAATTTTTTTTTCTATAAATATCAATAAAATTTTATTTGTTTGGTAAAAATCCGTGAAAATTTAATGCAAGGCTCCTGATATATTGTTACAATAGCAATTGTAGAATATTAAAAATACATAGGCACACATTTTTTTTATAAGCATTTGAAGTTGAAATTTTGACAAAATTTATCAAATTTAAAATTGAATAACTATTTTGAAGTCAACTTTTATATCTAAGGATTGAAAATTTAAAACAAGATTCCACGTAAATATTTAATTCTGTTACCAAAAATTCTAGGAAATACAATATATGCACAGTTTATTTTTATAGAAATTTTAATTTCAAATTTGGATGAAATTACATATTAAAAAACCTGGAATAACTATTTTAATTATTTTGTTGTGATTGTAATGATTGTATAATATTATTTGTGCGTACTTGAAACTTCTAAAGTATACTACCTATTATATATCTATGATAGTACCACGGTTTGTTGTTGATGGATAACGTGTTACCTAATGGATATTATGATATGATTAATTTGAAAATTATTAATAATACTATAGATAAGTATACCTAAATATGTATGTCTAATATCTAGACTGACATACCGTCTACCCTCAGAATCGTTTTTCTTATACAGTGATATTATATCATTGAATTCAAATTTAATACTATCCATTATACAGTGACTCACTTGTAACCTACTGTACAGCAGAGCGACATTCACCTACCCACCTTTTTTAGATTTTTTCCCCCAAAATGTGTGTTTTAAAGCACTGAATACAAAAGTCTAATTCAAAAATTCACGCATTTTTTATTTAAAAAATTATATCAAAAAAACTATAAATGTAAATTTTGGTTTTAGTTTACGAGTTTTTAAACAGCAAATACGATAATTAAAATATATTTTCATATTTCCATCTATCATAAAAAAACATACAATTTCAAAAAAAAATCAAAAAGTTTTTTGGTGTTTTTATCGA
>NW_021771059.1:4605-6920 GCF_005508785.2 Acyrthosiphon pisum | reverse complement strand
GATCGTGATGGTATTAACTTCCACTCCACCCCTTTCTCCGCGAGTGTTGCACAAACTGTGTTTTGATGTTAATCGGATTGAAATAAATTATATACATCTCGAAGCTGTCTGCGGGCGCCCACGAAGTTTGTCGCGTTGTCTGAGTATATGACCGCGCACCTTCCGCGACGGTTGAAAAACCGGTTTAACGTTTGCAAAAACGTCTTTGTCGTTAGATCACTGACTAACTCTATATGTATCGCTTTAGTAGCAAAACACACAAATATAGATATATAGCCTTTATCGCACGGCGCGTTTCGCCGTAAACTTTACTTTATCAGTATGGGACCGGCAAAATCGACTCCACATCGTGAGAATGGCCGGCTGCACATAATTCGATCGCGTGGTAAGTTACCCATTATTGGCTGTACTATTATAGGTTTTTGTTTAAAACACGTAATGCAACTATGCACATTCTTCCGTGTTATACTGTGTGCTCCTAAGGGCCAATATCGTTGCCGAATGGCTGCCACGAGGGCCTGTGGACCACTATCTAATAAATTTACGTGCTCACTTTGAAATAATAATCGCGTATATGTACTGTCACGAGGAAGCACAATTGAGTGTCGCTGAAATTCACTTAACTCAATCGCATTTGCCAAACGTCCTCCTACGCGTAATAGACCTTTCTCGTCACAAAATGGTCGCCATCAGCACACTGTTGCCAGCTACTTGCGCCTTCTGTGATTTAAGTTCATTTATTTATTTTTGGAAATGTTTTTTTTGTATCATTTTAATTAACGCCAAATTCGCATATTCTAATTCATTTACATCTAACTGCTCGACGACACGTCTTGTGCGACTCTTTAGTCCGTTATTTCGCCAACGTAAACAATACGCCGTTATTCGATAATCTGTTTTAATGACGAACGAGTAGTCAACAATGGAAAATCCAATGATAACGTACATATGAAATTATGCGTATTTGACATTGTGTGACTCCTTTCTTCGGGCATTTTTTCTACTTCTGATTTATCAACATTTGTTGGTTTCGGCCACATACTGGCGTCTTTAATTAACCATTCCGGGCCGCACCACCAAATTGATTTTTTTTCCGATTTAGATAACCGTGGTTTTGAATAATACAGCATCAACGAAACCTTGTCGAAGAGTATTTCCTACATTTTGGTTTTGGTTTGGATAAGTAAGCCGGACCAGGAAACACTGAAGGAACAGCTTCGTCTCGAAGTCTTAATCGTTTGTATGGTACCTAAACATATTTAATTTTATATTGAAACAAATTAATACAGAACACTTATAATTAGGTAGGGTTGACAAATTTAGTTTGAATAAAATAAAAGAATAATATATATATATATTATATTGTTGTTCTATTTTATTATATAAGTAGGTAGTAAGTACTATTATTTACTATAGATTATTTGTAAATTATGAATAGGAATAAAATAATTTCAATAATTGGAATAGGTAGTTAATTTATAACCTACATAAATTTTTTTTTTATAAATTACATTTATTTTAGTATCTTCATGAGAATTTACTTTCATTTAAATGATACATGAATAATGTAAAGTTGAATTATTGTTTCTAAAAAAATAACAAGTGATTTAACTTTAAATTTTTTGAGGAATAAATATCATACAACAGATAAATTTTAATTCCTTAAAAAATAAATTAGGTATTGTACTTTGTAAAATAATTTGAGGTATGATAGAAATAAATATAAGGTGTAATTTTATTTTTAATGAAGTAGATAGTGTCAGATTAAATTAATAGATTAAGGGCCGTTCTTACGATGTCCGGTTAAGTGTCGGTTAGTGTTATGTTTAACCGACAGTCGGTTCTTACCAACCCCGGTTAAGTGATGTGTCTCCGTAAAGTGTCCGTAAAATAACTATTTCACGGTCGGATTTCTAACCGGCAGAATTCTGTCGGTAATCATTCCGTTAAACCCCAATCTTCCGGTAATGTTTTTTTATCAATACAAACAATAATAATATTTATAATTATAATGTATTATAATATTATAATATATATAAAATTATAATGTATTATTATAACCAAATCGTATATATCGTATATAGTATTTGTTATAACATATCCGTATATATTTTATTTGTTTTTGTGCAATACAGCTCTAACGAGTAACGATCTGCGAATAATGTGAAGTTTTTTTGTTATATAATTACTATTATTATAATAGTATAATTTTTACTTTATGGTGCTCATAATAATATAAAATATGTCTCGAGGTGTTCATAATGCGTTATTAATTACCGAAGATAGCGATTCGTCCGATTTTGAAGAAGAAATGT
>NW_021771059.1:0-4505 GCF_005508785.2 Acyrthosiphon pisum | reverse complement strand
CAGCGTTTAATGTGTGTGTTCGTAAAATTAAAACATTTAACCCACGCATTGATTATTTTAACTTGTTAAATGAAAATGAATTTGTTAGACGATTTCGTTTAAAAAAATCAACTGTTGATAAAGTTTTAAACGAAATAGATGATCAACTAAAATATTCAACTGACAGGTACCTACGTTGACCAACCTATTTACTTCCCTAATCAAGATATTACTTTTTAACTTTTTAACTGTACCTTATTGTTGTATAAGTAGGTGTTAGCAAACAAGTTCTCATTTTTCTCAATTATATTTTACAATAAGTTTTTTTTTTTTTTTTTTTTTCAGAAATAATTCTATAGCTCCAATGACACAGTTGCTCATCACTTTAAGGTTTTATGCTACTGGGAATTTTTTAATCACAGTTGGTGACTTTGGTGGTATTAGTGTAGCATCTGCTGGAAAAATTGTTAAAAGAGTCAGTTATGCACTAGCTTTTTTAAGTAGTAGGTGAGTTATGTTAAATATAGGTAACACTTGCAACATTTTAGGCTTTAGCAACACCTGCTATAACAGTCTGGTCATGACGATGGTAATATGTATACTTACCATTTGTTTCTATAGGTATATCAGATTACCAGAAACGCCTGAAGAGAAAATGGAGCTGAAGGTACAATTTTATGGTTTGGCTCGGTTTCCAAAAGTTATAGGGGCAATAGATTGCACCCACATAAAATTACAGTGTCCATCAAAAGAGTATGGTGAACTATACCGCAATAGAAAAGGGTATTTTTCGCTAAACGTCCAAGCATTGGTCAATGCCAATCTAGAATTTATGGATGTAGTTGTTCGTTGGCCAGGTTCAGCACACGATAGCAATATTTTTGCAAATAGTAGGCTAAAGGCACGAATAGAGCTTCCAGAGTTCTCCGACTGCATAATTCTGGGAGACTCAGGCTATGCACTTTCACATTATTTGCTAACTCCTTTGGCACATACCACCACAAATGCAGAAAGGTTGTATAATGAGTCACAAATTAGGACTCGTAATGTGGTAGAGCGCTCATTTGGAGTCTGGAAACGCAGGTTTCCAGTACTGTTTTTTGGACTTCGTTTAAAAATGGAGACAACGATGGCAGTCATTCAGGCATGTGCAGTATTACATAATATGGCACGATTACAAAATGATCCACAACCACCAGATGATATAGAAAATATTAAACAACTTTTAAGTGCTGAAATATCAGAAATAGAAGCAGCAACACAGCCACAAATTAACAGTCCAGCACAAGCTTTAAGAACTGCACTTATAATGGAACATTTTTCTGTTTTGTGATGTATATTATTCTGTAATTTTGTTATATACCTAATATGGAGAAAATGTAAATAAATAAAATATAATAACACTGTTCATTTATTAATATAAATTACAATACTTTACAATATTACACTGTTCATTTATTAATATAAATTAGATTACTTTACATAGCCATCACTTTACACTTCCATCTTTCATTCATCATTAACATTATTTCTACTTTCTTCTATTAATCTTTAGATCCTGCATAATTTATACAAATGCAGTATTAAATATAAGAAAACTATTAACATAATAATCCTGAGGTACCAGAAACAAGGATATTTTACACATTGTTTATTGAGATATAATTCTTTGCTCCCGGGTAGAAAGGGCTTAAGTCAATTTTTCACAAAAAAATGTTTTCCCACAGATGTAAAGCTTAATTTTTGCTGATTTTTTTGGTATATTTGGCATAAGTCAGTGACGAATATTACTCATATCATTTAAGAAATAAATAGGGCATATCTAGACATAACCGTTTCTACGTTTGGTAGAAAAGGCGTGTGATGACTTATGCCTGGATAAAAAGACATAAGTCAAAATAAGTGAAATCCAAAAGACTTAAATCGTGGAAAAATATAGAGCTTAAGTCAGAAGAAGTGAAATCAAAAGGGCATAACTACAGTTATCTCGTTAAAATATATTTCTAGTAACAAGAATTGTAATTGTTACATGCAAGAATGTAATATATACAATATAAAAATATCTTAAATATATATGGATATAATGAACTTACAAGTAGGAATTTTCAAACTTTTATACTGCTGTCGCAAAAAGTTGGTAAAATGGACTTAAGTCCTTTTTCCCCGTGGCCAAAGATATAGATCAAGATAATACAATAATAAACAATACCTAACCATAATATTTACAAATATGCATATGATATAATTTCATTGATTTAAAGCCCAAAAAAAGTGACTTAAATGAGTTACACAGTAGAAAATAAAAATAAAGGAAAATCAGTAAGTTAGGGTTTTTAGATGAGTTTTTGGTGTTAGTAAGTATCTCATTTTATGGTATTTAACAAGCAGGTACGGTTTTTCTTAACATTATTAACTTGATATAATATAATAATACAATATAATATAATACATATTACATAACAATAATAATATACAATATAATAATTAGGAGTCAAAGATTCGTTCAATTTTTTAATAATATATTATACAAGATGTCTAGATTATATTAAAGAGGACGCTACACCAGCATGCTGTCTCCGTCTTTCAAATGTACAACATAGCAAAATCTATTTTGGCGCGAGAAAGAACCAAGAAAACTACAATAATAACTAAGAAACAAAATTTTCACCATATTAAAAGGAAAACTTTAGCTGTGAAATATCGTTTTTATTTTTTCGATATTAGAACTACAAAAAAAGTTATTGAAGGTTTTGCTATGTTTTACATATTATGAAGACGGAGATAACACATGCGGGTGTAGCGTCCTCTTAATAATAATATATCCCCCCTTGAACTTATTAAAAAGGTGGAGAGTCTAACACTTGCTAAGGTCACTATAGTAAATGCAAAATAACTAAAGTGTGAGACAAAGACAACACATGTAGGTGTGTAAGAGCATTTTTTAAATGTTAATAAATTTTTAATTCATAATATTAATATATAAATTATATTTACTTTTTTTAAGGTCATTGATTTCAAGCTGTAATTTTTCAATCACCAGTTTATTTTTAATTTTCTCCAACATTTGCTTTTCTTTAGCTTGTAATTGCTCAGCATCATGCTTCTCCTGAGCTCTCCTATCTTCATTTTGGAAGTATTTTTTTTGTTCATTAATTAACTCTAGCTTCCCTAAAGAGTACTGTTTTACACTTTCCCCTAACGTAGTTTTTAAGGTTTTTTTTTTATGAAAGAGGGGTTAGCAACTCAGTACTTTTTGGTTGTGTTAGTAGTTCAGGATTCCACTTGGTCCACGAAGGTTGAACTGGTAAATCTTCCACAGGTACTGCAACACTTGGCATATCCATTTCATCATCCGATCCCTAGTTAAAACATGCAAAAATAAATAAATAATAAAATTGTAAAACAGCTACATTCTCATAAGGTTGTTCTAAATTAGATATAAATTATTTTTATTGGTTTACTTATCAAATACTATAACATAAACTAACCATATGCACTTGTATATATTCCATGTTGCTACTCATGTCCAACTCCATTTCACCACCATCGTTGACTACTATAACATTATCCTCACCATCATCAATGTTTCCTATCACTTCAGGATTAATTAATGATTTCCCTTAAATAAACACCAATGTTATTAGAATATAATTAGTGTATAGAAAACTAGAATATATAACATATTATATAGATATTGTAACAAAAAACATATAGAGGTTACCTGGTTTATCTCCGTCAAAAGGATTGTGTAACCCTACAGCTGACACCCCTAAAACTGCAAGCATCATATTATGCGAAGCTGAGGTCTCGACAGAACAACTTGTACTTGCTCCACCTCCTGTTTGGAAGATATTTTTCTTTCTGTCCGACTCAACTTTTTTGGTTTTTCTTTTCAAATTTTCATACTTATCTTTCAGATTTTGTACCTATTTTATAATAAAACTAGTAATTACATACTACATAATTGTCAAAAATACATATATCAGGCCATTTTTAATGATATTTTTATGTCTAAATGGACACACAGTTAAGTCCAATCGACAACCGGTAGATTAAGATTTTACTTACATTGTGTCCACTAGAATATGTATAATGTAAAAATACACAACATTCCATTCTTATTTATTTTAACCATAGTTTTTATTATTATACCCATAGTTTACAATTTATTATTTTTACCTTAAGAACCTAGCATAAAGGTACCTACCTAAATATTTTGATTATGGACACACAGTGGTTATTCACTAAAAAAAATGGCCTGCAATGTATGATATAATTAATTCCTACTTACGTCTCTAACTTTGCCTGTTGAGGCAATAAACTGTTTTTGGATTTGACTCCATGCCTCGGTTTTGGCTCCCCAAACATCGTGATCGGATTTTCTGCATTCCAAAACGGTCGCGTGCTTAACAGCCAACGCCACCAACGTATTCTCTTCGCCGGGAGTAAAATTAGTACAACGCGGTCGTTTGGGTGTAGTTTTCGGCATTTTTAAAATAAGAAATGAGTAACCACTAACCGCCAAC
>NW_021771058.1:409-1941 GCF_005508785.2 Acyrthosiphon pisum | reverse complement strand
GGGGGGAACCCGCCCAACAATCAGTACGATAGGCGTCGACAGCGCTCCCAGTGTTAATCTGTCTTCTCAATTAAGTGTAGTTTTTATAATAATATTATATTCAAATTTGGTTTATACAATTTTTTATAAAATATATTGCTATAATGTACCATCACTAAGATAAGTAATTAATTAAAAGTTTAAGTTTTTGTTTAATTTGTTAAATTTAATAAAAAAATAAAAATAAAATATATACTCTTGTTTAACCTAAAAGTCATGTGTTTAAACTTAAATACAAAACTGCAACGGCTAGGTACACATTTTTAAGTTTATTCACATGTTCCAAAGTTAAAAGAAAAATGTATATTAACTAATAAAATGATGTCATAAAAATTTGAATGTTTGGTTATTTATTAAATAATATAATATGAGGTAAAGTTTAATATTATATAAGTTAAAGTTAAGTTAAAAAGTTAATTTAATTTGAACGTTTTAACTTAACTAGTTACTTTTGGCTTTTCATTAACTCAACTGTTAACTTACTAAACTTCTTTTTTAATTAACGTGAAATTAACGAATTAATTTTTAATTTTAAGAAGTAAGTTAAGTTAATTTATTTTGCTCTTAATTAAATTATATTTCACTATTTCAGTTTATTTTTCATATCAAAAAATAGGTATCGTAAATTGTTTAAAGTAAAAAGTGTATATCATTCGAATATAGCTTCTATGGAATTACTGTACAAAGTATAAACACTATAATCTATAAATTAATTTTGGGTTGGTGATTACGATAGCTCAAGTTTTAATTTAATAAAATAATAACACTTGATTAATATTATTTTTAATTTATTCGCTAGTTCATATTATATCGAACGGCTACGACGCGTACGTTACATAGGTACGGTTTTATTGCGACTGACCAACGACCGATCGCCCGTCATTGAAGACCGCTATATCGGACGTATCTTATCTTACATTAAATAATGTTATACATTTATACTCTATACAGATAATCTTTACGGTATTTACCAATTATATAAGTACAAAATATCTCGCGTGCGCAACATAGCCGCCCACCTTGAAATATAAATAATATTTCAACAAATTGAACAATAAAAAATACAAAGTCGATAATAGAATAATTAATATGCATTACAAATAATTTATAAAGAAAAGAATAAATAAAATATAATAAATTGACTAATAACAAAAACCTGATACGGTAATAATTGAACAAATATAATTTAATGTTACTGAATAAATAAATAAATAAATAAAACATATAAAAGATTTTTATTTAATATTGATTATTGTTGATTGGTAGCGGACAAAGGAGACGAACTGCCCTTGTAATTTCCCCAAAATTCGTCTTTACGGACGCCGACCGACTTATTCCGTCCCTTCCTGCATGTATTTGGAGGACCCGACCGAGACGCCACTGCAAAGTGGGAAAATTTGTGTCTCGTATTAACACCACAGATCCTACCTTTAAATTTGGCCCCTTTGATTGAGTCCATTTTACACGCTCCTGTAGTTGACCCAGATACTCTG
>NW_021771058.1:0-309 GCF_005508785.2 Acyrthosiphon pisum | reverse complement strand
TACTCCAGCGCTTCTAAAGTAGTTGTGAATATTGGGTAACTCTTCTACAACGCTCCAACGGCGTCATGGAAGTAGTCGTTTCATCCCTTTCGGGTACGGAGGTAATAGTATCACCGATTAAAAAATGACCAGGCGTTAAATAGGAAAGATCGGATGGGTCGGAAGACAGGGAGGTAATGGGACGAGAGTTTAAGCATGCTTCAACCCGAGTCAGTACTGACTCGTCTCTTCGTATGTTAGGCAAGATTCACCTTAGACAAATTTTTCATCGACTTAACCGCCGCCTCCCACAGGCCACCAAAATGTGGA
>NW_021771057.1:14424-15264 GCF_005508785.2 Acyrthosiphon pisum | reverse complement strand
AATCAGAACTGGTTAAAATTTTTTAAAACACTTAGGCCCACATATAATCCGCCATCAAGAAAAACAATATCAACTACCCTATTGGAAAAAGAATATTTAAGAACTTATAACAAAGTCTATGAAAATATTTTAGAAGCTAAAGTTTATGCAGTTCAGTTAGATGGTTGGAGCAATATAAGGTGTGTAACATCAATTATGCATTTATTTTTAGATTATAACAGTTTAAGTGAGAAACTTTCAAAGTCAATATAGTCAATAGTATTATAGTATTGTTTAAATAATATATAAATATAATTATTATCAAAAGAAAGTAAATTAATTTTTAAAGTAGTAAGAATTTTATAAAACACAAATAGAATATAGAATCTATTAAAATTAGTTATAGGTTTTGGAACAATAATACCAATATAATTATTGAACCTAGTATTATGATTATGTGTACCTAGTTGTATTAATAATATCTGTAATTAAACATAAAAAGGCATAGGTACATTTTTAAGGTATAAAGAATTTAAATTATAAAGATTATAATATAATGTCAAAGTGATTTGTCTATGTTTATTATATAATTTTACATCACCATTTTTAAATAAAGGGATAGTTAGAGACTTTTTAAATGTGATGAAAAGCATATTTTGTTAAAAATAATTGATAGTTGATTTTATTTATTTTTAAAATTTTAAAATTTTTTTCAGAAATGAATCAATTATGAACATAATAGTAACAACTCCTAAACCATTTATATTTAAGTCAATTGATTGCGGCTCTAACCGCCATACTGCTGAATACATTTCTGCTGAAATAAGTTCTGTTATTGAAGAGTTGGGTAAAGAGAAATGT
>NW_021771057.1:10636-14324 GCF_005508785.2 Acyrthosiphon pisum | reverse complement strand
CTAGGTGTTATAACTGATAATGCAAGTAATATGAAAAAAGCTTGGAAATTATTACAAGCTGATGACAAATTCAAAAGTTTACCTATAGCTTATTATTCATGTGTATCGCATACCTTGAACTTGTTAATGTTAGATGTTGTGAAAGTGAAAACATGTTTTGAAATTGAAAACATATCCAAAGCTATTATTAAAAATATTATTAGCACTCACATTTTGAAAGGTTTGCAACATTGAGAATTATAAACTTTACATTATGTACTTATTCAAGTTACAATGATGATTTTTATAGCTAATTTTACACGTATTCAAAAAGCAAAAAACATCAAATGTTCCCTCAAACTTCCAGTAAAAACCAGATGGGGCTCATTCATAAATTGTTTAGAAAGTCTTATAAAAAATAAAAGCACATTACAGAATTTGGCTGTTTCTGATGATATAAATGTAAGTAAATTGAAAAAATATTTAAATTTATTATAAACATCCATATGGTCTATATTTATTTTTGTTAAGATAATAGAAAAGTTAGATAAAACAGTGAAACGCAAGATATTATCAGACCAATATTGGAGCTATGTTGAGAATTTTATCACTCTTGTTCGTCCAATAGTTAATATTGGATTACAATTCTTGAGAGTGATACGCCAAGACTTTCTGTAGTACCAGAAGCTTTGAATGAAATCAAACAACATTTTATAACATATATTCCAATTTCCCCATTACTTGAAGTGGAAGGAACAATGTTGCTAAAAAAGATTGATGAACGTTATAACATGGCCATACATCCAATCCATTTTGCAGCAAATTTGGTTGACCCAAACTACCAAGGAAAAAATTTAAAAGATGGCTGTGATGTTGAAGGTATATTATTCTTAAAAAAAGTGGCAAAAGTTCTACTCAAAGACAATGAGTATGATAAAGTAAGAAAAATCATTAAAATTGTTGGAGAAAATTTATTTTACAAATCATAATGTACCTATTTTCAATTTAACTTTTTTTTTTTTAGATAATGATTGAAGTTGCAGAATTCCGTGCACATGAAGGTTTTTGGGCAAAAGATGTTGTATGGTGCAACCGTAGTGAAATGGATGCAAGGACATGGTGGAACGGAATCTGCTCTAATACAAAACTCTCTACAGTTGCCTCAGCTATACTTTCCTTACCGGCATCTTCAGCTGCTACTGAAAGGTCCTTTAGTGTTTATTCCCACATTCACAATAAAAAAAAGGAATCGATTAACCAACACTAATGCCTCAAAACTACTTTTTATTCAAGCTAATATGAATAATATTGATTTCTTAAGTCCAGAAGCCACTCCAGATAAAAGTAATAATAAAATACTATCAACTTCTACCAGTTCTATCAATTTAGTATCAAATAACTATGTTCAGTCAGTAAGTAAGGTAGCAACAGATAGAGATCTGGAAAATGTTGATGAGATAGTAAATGAAGATGATAGTGAAGAGGAAGACACAGAAGAAGAAAATTATGATACAGAAGATCTAGTTGAATCTGATAACTTATCAGATGAACATAATGTTTTAAGCGATGATGAATTTTATGAATCACACTTTAAATAGATTAATAAATCTAACTTTTATTTTATTTAGGTATCTCAGTATCTGTTAAAAAATAAAGCAAAGTATGAATAAATTTATAATAAGTTTATTTTTTGTTATTTTTCCTTTGTTCAAATTATTTCACATTTACATAATTTATTCATCATACATTCATACTATTCATATATTTTATATTTTTATACGGTTGTATATTATATTTAAATATAATACTTGAGGTTAAGTGTGGACTAATGTCCAGTGGTAGTATTGGTTAGCCGAGTTATAAACATGTTATTAAGTTCATAATAAACTAATAAAAAAAAAACACTATTAAAAAAATTTACGTAAATTTACGGTAATTTACGTAAAATTTACCGGTAAATTTACCGAAAAAAATTTTACGGTAAAATTCCCATCTCTAATTGTTATATATAATAAAAATGTCTGTTATGATTTCCGTCTTATGTAGATTACATGGAAAATTTATGGTTATTTTCTCTGCCTGAAAGAACTCTTCATATGTATCATCAAAAGGACTTGAAGATTCAGCATGTTTCATGAAGCATAATTCTAATGGCTCCAAGAGTTTGAATAAATAGTGATTTGGATGTGTTAAAAATCCCCGCGTTTTCAAATGCACCAAATCAGCAGCTGGATTTGATGATATTCCATAAATAGTTTGTAAACTCTTAAAACATGTTTCACATTTTGTAGTTTTTATCAATCTTTTATTTATATACCTATAAAATAATAATGTAATAATAAAAATTGTATTTTTAATTATTTTATAATTTGTAGGCATAGTATACCTACCCTGCCATAAAATAAACTGCACACTCAAAAGCTGTAGAACTGACATCACTATAATTGTGTTCGCTAAAAACATCCTCAAGATTCCATTGACCTTCTTCAACAATGTAATCAATTTTTTGTTTTAAATTATTTATTTTAACTTCCCTTTCATTTACATCATTTTTATCATTTTCTACAAGAAAAAATATGAAAAAGTACTTAAATTAGTGAAAAAATGAATTGTTTACCTTCTAGTATACAACAATTTCCTGATTTGGGGGGCTTGATTATTGAGTATACCGATAACATTCTGTATAGTTGTAAAAATGTAGGTGTAGTAGGGTGGTCATTGGGACCAGCAACTTGTCTAATGGTACCAAAAAATTTCTAAAGAAAATAAATTCACCCTATGACTTTTTTTAAGTTGCATCCCTAATGCTTCTTCCCACAATATTTTAATCTCTGCATTTTTGGGGACTCCAAAAAGAAATTTTGATGCCTCGTGAGGATCATGTACACAGCAATAACTTGGCATTTTTAAGTTAATATAAAAAGAAGTATGAACATTTTATAATTAATTCACAATAACCACAATTATTATAATATCATGGTTAATAGAATTGGCGCGAATTAACATATCCTTTATCTCTTTTTATGTGTATGACTATTGCTATATTCTGTAGTATGTTTACAGTCTAACAGAATAGAATTCTATTTATTTTCTATTCTGTGGTATGGCTAAATTTTATAGTAAATAGTAAAATGCCGTCTGGAATTATTGTTTTAGGCGCCAACATTTAGTGATAGGCCATGTTGGCACTGGAAGCGCTAGTATCCAGTGAGTAAAAACATTTATTTGATAAGAAACTTTTCAGCCGTAATGTACCGTGGGATTGTATGAATCGTCGCTCAACCATTCTATTTTAAACCGTGGTACCTACCAAGATAGTTTTAAAAAGTATGTAAAATTAGGTACCATAATTAAAACAAAATTTGTATAACTCCGTGAAGTTAGCGGACCATGGAGAGCACTAATTACCGCTAAACCGCCAAATGTTTAGTGCTCAATTAGTGCTTACGGACGTACAAAAATTAAAATTAGTGTTTCATCCTACCATCGATTATCCACAATTCTAAAAACCTCCCGCCAACTTCACGCGGCGGGATCATCAAAAGCACTAATTCCCGCTATACCACCAAATTTTAGTGCTCAATTAGTGCTTTACGGGCGCACAAAAATTAAAATTAGTGCTCCCTCCAAACCAGAGTTATCACCATAGCCGTTTTTCAACTTGGCGGGATCATCAAATGCACTAATTCCCGCTATACCGCCAGTTTTA
>NW_021771057.1:5646-10586 GCF_005508785.2 Acyrthosiphon pisum | reverse complement strand
GATGGGAGCTTGGTAAATTTACCCCGGTAAGGTAAATTTACGTAAAATTTTACCGATATTTTTTTTACCCGGTAAATATTTATTACCGTTCTAAAAATCGAGTGACCACTTATTTCAAATGTTTTTATGTGAACATTAACACTAGTAACATTTCTATGAGGTTAATGTTATCCGTAGACCGTAGTCGATACGTCAATATACCTAATTAATATTACGAGAATTTGGTAAAACCAGTTCAAATTATCACCATTCCATCCATTCCCCGAACGTAGTATACAAAACACAAGTACACTGTACACTATAAATAACTTACCAACCACAGCGACCGTTCACGCTGCGTATACCTAATTATATTTATATAATAATTTATAGTATGTGATTATTGATTAATGATAACTGATAAGTGATAGATAACTGATTTTTTGCTTCATTATTTGTGTTGTTAATTTATGTTAGTTCTCATTGTTCAAAATATTTTATATTATAATTTCTAATGTACTAAAATAATGAAGCCGAAAGAAATCAAAAAAAGGTGCTACACAAAAGTAGAAATTGAAGGAAAAGAAAGATATGCGTGCAGATATTGTAATAAAAATTATAAAGAAAATGTAACAAGAATGACAGTGCACATTAAAAACGAGTGTAAAGAAGTTCCACAGTGTATTTCAAAATCTTTATTGTCGCCTAACAAATCAAAGTTTAACCATAGTAAGTTTATTTAATTATTACTAAAAGATTTAACATTTTCTGTTGTCATAATTACCTATAATAATCATTATTTCATTATACTTTTGTGAATTGATAATATTAATATCCAAAATTCACATAATATAAAATATAAATTTACAGAAAAATGTATGTAGGTACCTAAATGTATATTTTTAATATTTATAAATTAAATTATTACCTATAATCAAAGTTCTTAATATTATATTTTAAATAATTTTTTTATTTTAATTCTAATTTTCTAGAAAATATAAATGCAATTAATCAAAATTCATTGGAAATTGTGCCAAATACTGAAACTGTTATTCAGATAACTGATACAAATCAGAGTTCCATTGAAAATCCTCAGATTACCCTTAAAAATCAGAGTTTACTGAAATTTGTAGATACAATGAAAGGAGGAGAAAAGGTAACATAACTATTTTAGTTTTAAGCTATATAATAATAGAATACAGTTTAAGGCCAAGATGGGGCTTTATAGTTAATACAATTTTTATAGTATTTTCTATATAAGAAATTAAAAAATGTTAAGTAGGTTCATATTCTGGAAAACTCCAGATAAAAGTAATAATAAAATACTATCAACTTCTACCAGTTCTATCAATTTAGTATCAAATAACTATGTTCAGTCAGTAAGTAAGGTAGCAACAGATAGAGATCTGGAAAATGTTGATGAGATAGTAAATGAAGATGATAGTGAAGAGGAAGACACAGAAGAAGAAAATTATGATACAGAAGATCTAGTTGAATCTGATAACTTATCAGATGAACATAATGTTTTAAGCGATGATGAATTTTATGAATCACACTTTAAATAGATTAATAAATCTAACTTTTATTTTATTTAGGTATCTCAGTATCTGTTAAAAAATAAAGCAAAGTATGAATAAATTTATAATAAGTTTATTTTTTGTTATTTTTCCTTTGTTCAAATTATTTCACATTTACATAATTTATTCATCATACATTCATACTATTCATATATTTTATATTTTTATACGGTTGTATATTATATTTAAATATAATACTTGAGGTTAAGTGTGGACTAATGTCCAGTGGTAGTATTGGTTAGCCGAGTTATAAACATGTTATTAAGTTCATAATAAACTAATAAAAAAAAAACACTATTAAAAAAATTTACGTAAATTTACGGTAATTTACGTAAAATTTACCGGTAAATTTACCGAAAAAAATTTTACGGTAAAATTCCCATCTCTATGTACAGTACAAACGTCGCGCGTCGTGAAATAAAAGTGTAAGGTGTAAGTGTAATAAATTTGTAAGAACTTTTTTTGAATTTTTATAATGGAAATTGTCAAAACAAACAAAGGAGGTAGCAAAATTTGTTTTAATGGTCATATGTACGTCATTAAGCATTTGGGGAAAAATAAAATAACATGGCGTTGTATGAAAGCGAGTTCTCTCAAGTGTACAGGGACAATGTACACTGAATTGCAACATGATAATCCTGTAGAAAAAAATCCACATAATCATCTACCTGATAAAGAAGAAATAAAAGTTACTAAATGTATACAAAAAATGAAGGATCAAGTAACTTCTTCTAGTATGATAAATCCTGTAGAAATATTTACGGAAAATGTATCGCAAATAGAAACAGCAACTAAAGCTAGAATGCCCACTGAAGACACGGTAAAACGTATGTTAAGAAGACAACGATCAAAAAACTGTCCTATTAATTCTACTATGATCGAAGGTAATTACAAAATTATTATGAGTATATTTTTGGTGGATACATATATACATAGTTAATATTCGTATAATAACAGTATAATAAACGTGTATACTCGTATATTTTCCGTGATAAAATTACGTTTATTTAATATAAAATATATATTTTATTAATTAATAATTATTAATAGGTAATTGGTGCACGACTGGTGAGCCTAATTTTAAAAGATTTTTGCTATACGACAATGGTTCAAACTCGGATGAACGTATTACAATTTTCGCCACAGATGACGGCTTAAAATTGTTATCAAAAGCTGAAGAATGGTTCATGGACGGCAACTTTGCATTATCGCCGACGGAATTCCAACAACTATATGTAATACGGATTCAAGTAAAAACAATATTTATTACACCTGTATTTTGCTTATTAAAAAGAAAAACCCAGTCTAGTTACGAACAATTAATTAAAATTTTACTAGAAAAATGCAATGAGAGGGAAATTTATCTTGATCCTCTTATAGTACATGTGGATTTCGAAAAGGCTGTGATTGAAGCATTAAAAAATACAATTGGAAACCATATTTGTATTAAAGGGTGCTTTTATCACCTTACTCAAAGCACACATAGAAAAATACAGAATCTTGGACTTGAAAATATGTATAGAAATAATAATGATTTTAGTATATTTTGTAGAAAACTTGATAGTTTAGCATTTTTACCAGAAAACAAAGTTTTAGAGGGAATGGATTTTTTAAGAACAATTATGCCACCGGAGGCAACAGATTTAGTCGATTATTTTGATACCACGTATGTCCATGGGTCTTACAGAAGTGTTCAGCATAATCCGAATAATGGTATCAGACTTCGAAATATTGCACCGCTCTATCCACCATCAATATGGAATGTCTATCAAACTACCCTTGATAATGGACATCGAACTAACAACGAAACAGAAGGGTGGAACCATCGTTTTTCAAAATTAGTAGGCCACAATCATCCTTCTATTTGGTCATTAATAAAGAAAATGAGATTAGAGTTGTCTTCAGATGAAACAAAGTTAGCCCAATTCGTAATAGGCAATTTAAGTAAAAAAAAAAAAAAAAAAACTTATGAAAAAATGCAAGAAAAATTGTATAAAATATGTAGTGATGGCTTAACACAGCGGACAATAGACGAATATTTAACAGCTATTGCTTACACAATAAGATTATTTTAATTATTTATTATTTTATATTATATTTTTAAATTGTAAATTTTAACTTTTATAAATTATATTAATTATTGTATTCAATTTTAACATTATTTTATTATTTATTATAAAATTTACAAGTAATTTTGTAGTTGAAAATTCATATAAATGGCTTAACACAGCGGACAATAGACGAATATTTAACAGCTATTGCTTACACAATAAGATTATTTTAATTATTTATTATTTTATATTATATTTTTAAATTGTAAATTTTAACTTTTATAAATTATATTAATTATTGTATTCAATTTTAACATTATTTTATTATTTATTATAAAATTTACAAGTAATTTTGTAGTTGAAAATTCATATGATACTTGATTTAAAATTCGTCTTTTTTATCCGTGTCTTTTTTATCGGTGGCTTTTTTATCCTGTGGATTTTTTATCCCATAGCTTTTTTATCAATGGATTTTTTATCCGTGGCTCTTTTGTCCATGGTTTTTTTATCGGTGGCTTTTTTATCCGGTTACCAGGTAATATAGTTACCTAACCTATATTAAATACAATTTAACTTAGGTAATTCTTAATATTTATTCTATAATTTTCAGGCGTTAACAATAATAATATTTTTTATATTATGTATTATATATCCTAAAAATAAAATATTATATTTCCTAATAATATTTTGACGATAAGCAAAAATGTCCATATTAATAATTATTATTATTATAAGAAGTCGATTTTACAAGTTTTATTTATAGATACAAATAATTATCAAGGAATATATAAATATAATAAATATATAAATATAAATAATCAATGAATGTAGGTAGTAGGCACCTATTTTTTTAGAAAGACTATTTTTTTTTTTTTTTTTTTTTTATTTTTTAAAAGAAATATACCATCTGTACCCAGAGACACAATAAGGATATGGGCTAATTTACAAAAAGGCGTGAGTGAGTTGTTGGAAGAAGCCACCCAGTAGTGACACTTCCTATTGACTTTTATATTTTTATTTATTTATATATTTTTTTTTTTTTTTTTTGGTTATTAGTTAAGGAGATCTCTGCACCATTTCCTTTTTAGTCGTCGATGAGGATTACCAGGAATTTCGTTTGAAGCTAATTCACGGATTAACGGATTTGTGTGGGATATGAGACGATTATGGAAACGTTTATAGAAGTGTTTTGCTTCTTCTTGAACAGTTTTTAGACGGAGATCAGTGTGGAGGGTGAGATTTGATATGTAAGGGGGGAGAGTTTGTAATTTTTCTAAGTGTAATATTTTGAAAAGTTTGAATTTTTTAAGATTTGAGATTTTGGCATTGCCCC
>NW_021771057.1:2490-4380 GCF_005508785.2 Acyrthosiphon pisum | reverse complement strand
TGGCATATACATTTACTGAAAATTCAATTTTAAATTTAAAACAGTTGATTAAACAACATAACTCTCTGTATGTAACACTTTTTGGAGACAATTTGAAACCAAAGCACCACTTTCTAATTCATTATCCTACAATAATACAATATTCTGGCCCACCAAGAAGTTATTGGTGTATGAGATTTGAAGGCAAACATAAAGAGATTAAAATGTATGCTCGTTCTACTTGTTCTAGAAAAAATATAACTTTAACTTTAGCAAAAAAAATGCAGTTAAAATTTGTACATTTTATACTACAGTCTAACAATACAACAATTATAATAAATCCAAAATATTGTATTTGTACTCTTCATTCAGATGCAATATTAAACACAATTTATATTCCATTAACAATGTATAAGTGCTACAGCCAAGTTGAATATATGGGAACAGTATATAAAAGAGGTTATTGTTTAACAAAATTTATTGATGAAATGTGTTTGTTTGAAATTTCAGAGATAATAGTTGTAAATGATTATTCCAATATTTTTATAGTATCTAAACAAATCCAAATTTTAGACTTACATTTACATTTTGAAGCTTTTGAAATTGATAAAAAAAAAACAATAGTCATTGTTTGTTGTTTTTTTATTTATATTTTTTATAATGCCTGTGTGCGTAGTAAAAAATTGTACAAGTGGCAGTCGTACATCAAAAATTGGCGAAATTAAACCAATTCTTCATCGTTTTCCTAAGGAAGAATATTTGCAAAAATTGTGGATTAAACTTAGTGTTATGTCTGAAAAAATTAAAATGTCTTCTGGTTAGTAAACTAAGGATTGTCGTCTATATATAACGTGGTACATTGGTACCGACGGTACCGTGAAAAAATAACTACGGAAAAAATAACCAAATTGCAAATTAATCTAAATATTGGTATCATGTCATTGCTTAAAAAAAATACAAAATGTATGACATACCTTTGAACAATTGAATATTAATAGATAAAATATAAAATAGATATAAATCTCTATATATAAAATAATGACTTGTCCTGAATGATTCATCGTCGACTAGCCGGACCGCTTAAGCTATTGAGTATGAAATTTAGTCGGTAGTTTCATTTATTAAAGCAAAAAACTTTGGGGTTTTTGGGGTTATTTTTTCCGGGGTTATTTATTAGGCAAATCATATAACATTTATATATGGTTTTATATTATACTCCTACATGGATACATAGTAATTAATAACTATAGATTAATTTGGTTTTTAAGTATATAATTATTTTGATTTATGTAAAATGTATGTGAACGTTATAGCACGAGTATGCTCATTACATTTTGATTCATCTGATTATGAAAAACCATTGATCCAAAGAATGTTAGAGTATTCTCCTAAACATCAACGAAAACTTAAACCCAATGCTGTACCATCAAAAAATTTGGTTGGTTATTATTTTTCAACATAAAAAAAAATCAATTAAATCTTTTCAAAATCATTTTATTCCAGCCCAGAATTCAAAAACCAACAATTAAATGTAAGTTTAAGTATGTTGTTTTAGTACATGTGTAACATGTACATTGTTTCATTGTATATTATTTTTAAATATAACAATTAAATAACAACACTATTTTATACATTATACCTTTCTAATTTCTTGTAGTTCTAAAGCATGCTGCAACATGAATAGTATAATTCACATAGTAATAATAATATTTTATTATTTTGCTGTATTAATTTATCTGTTTGGTATACAAATTAACTATTAACTATTAATTAATTAATTTTACAAACGCTATTATTTTAAATTTTTAACTATTTTTTATCATAATTCATAAGTGATAAATTTAATTTATCTGATAACAAAAAAAAAAAAAAAGAAAACAAAAAAAATAAAAAGAAACAGAAAAA
Organism: Acyrthosiphon pisum; assembly: GCF_005508785.2. Lineage (NCBI taxonomy): Eukaryota > Metazoa > Arthropoda > Insecta > Hemiptera > Aphididae > Acyrthosiphon > Acyrthosiphon pisum. The sequence goes on along the minus strand of NW_021771057.1, from coordinate 2,496 downwards.
AAAAAA
>NW_021771057.1:0-78 GCF_005508785.2 Acyrthosiphon pisum | reverse complement strand
CAATTTTATACTTGACTCACATGATAATTTCTGATTTGAAATTAAACTGACAGAATTTTATTATGTTCAAACTGATGG
>NW_021771056.1:61710-61803 GCF_005508785.2 Acyrthosiphon pisum | reverse complement strand
TAGTAGCGACGGTCCATATGGAATGTTGGGCTATTCAATACATATATATATACGATTTACGCATAAATATATATATACGCACTCCTTACATAC
>NW_021771056.1:60284-61514 GCF_005508785.2 Acyrthosiphon pisum | reverse complement strand
CAGAATGCTCATTTAACGTAAATTACATTCGGGTGGCGATATGACTTTATGTACATTTGCTACGGATGTAGGAATCTTGAGAGCACATGGTAATAGTCACAATTATAAAAGAGTGTAAGGTATACGAAATTCTACAAACTATATAAACCAAGATACATATATTGTCATCGTGATATCGACTGTCGAACACGACCCTGAAGAATTGCCAACCACTCGGGAGAACCACCTGCAGCAATCTACGCGCAAGGTAAGTGCTTGACTATTTGTGTAATAAGCATAGATAATTTAAACATCACTAGGCAGATAGGTATAACACAGTAGTAGGACGATCTTATGTGGAGACTCTTAAACAATATAATTTTACACGACTCCCAGACACGTGCATATACACACACATATTATACACGTCGGTCTGTCACACCGTATTTAATATGATAATATACACGTCTCACCTAAAATATCCACCTTCCCACTTTTTCGATCTTATTTATTTTTTCCTACTACAACTAGAATATTCATAGCATTTAACTCTTTGAGTCCTACCACTCAGAAAAGATTTAAATAAATTATTTGATAGTCCACGTATTCCAGAATTTTCTAATTTTTTTAGTAGTACTTCATGGTTTACACAATCAAAAGCTTTTTGCACATCCAAAAAAATACCCATAACTTTATTACTTTTATCTAAGTTACTTCTAACAAAATTATCAACTTTGTACAAGAGCATCGTTAGTTGATAAGCCAGATCTAAAACCAAATTGCGATTTTGAAAAAAAAGATTTTTTTTCTAAGAAGTCAATTACTCTAAATTTAATACATTTCTCAAGGACTTTTGATAAGGTTAAGGATAATGAAATTGGTCGGTAATTACTGCATAATAATTTATCACCCGATTTGAATAAAGGTATCACAACACATTTTTTAAATGTTTTAGGGTAGATACCAGTTGTTAAAGATTTATTGAAGATAGGTAATTGATAAGGGAAAAGAAATAGAATTTGAAACATTTTTGAGTATATAATTCGTTAAATCATTTTCAAAATATGAATTATAATTTTTAATTTTATTAAGGAGCTTACTAATTTCGCCTTTATCAATAGATTTTAAAAATATACTCTCATTAATAATATCGTTATTCTCATTAAGAATAATTTATATTGATTTAGTTGTTCTACTTCTAAATTTTTTTCTACATTGACAAAAAAATCATTTAGTTCTTTACATATCTCA
>NW_021771056.1:56879-57746 GCF_005508785.2 Acyrthosiphon pisum | reverse complement strand
AGAGACATGGGCTCGATTTTAAATATTACTAAATACTAAATATTAAATATTATACTATATAGTAGGTACTTGATAATATATTACTGTTTTTAGGTGAGTCACATTTGGTTAGGTTAAAATACTCCTGCAGATTCTAAATAATACATTATTTATAAAGACTGGCGATTAAATTTTATAATGATATGACTGTATATTATTTGATATATAGGTTTAATTATGAGAGTATTATATGAAATAAAATATTTAATAAATAATAAATTTGATACATTTTATTATCTTATACATGGGTTGGATTATATGGAACGGTTATTTTATACTTGAATATAACTAACCTACATGTATACTATGTAGTCCCTAATATATTACAGTTTTAAGGTGAGTTAATTTGTTGAGGTAATACAATATTAATAAACTAATTTTACTTATACTACATATATTTCAGAAAAGTCTGGTAGTTAAAGTTTATAATGATATGCTAGCTGTTTGATGTTACTTATGTAGGTAGGTTTATGGAGTGTATTACAATATATTATTATTAATGTATACTATAGGTAGGTTTAATCATGAGCATAAAATCAAATTAATAAATTGACAATTGATAAATAACAATATTTAATTGACATCCACAGCCATTGCTATAATATCTACATATTGTGCTTTAATAATATGCTTTAGTGAGCAACGCACCTAAGCATCGTTAGACATAGGCTCGATTATGTGGTATATAAATTATTAAAATACTATGTAATAGGTACTTGATTTATTACAGATTTTAGGTGAGTTATTTATATAAATTTAGTGTAGCATACAAATACTGCTACATATTCTAAATAATACAATAGGTATTAATAAGAACTTTATGTATTT
>NW_021771056.1:56042-56807 GCF_005508785.2 Acyrthosiphon pisum | reverse complement strand
ATAAATGACCACAGTTAAATGTATTGAAGTCTTGATAGTTGGAATAGTTGTATACTATTTTGAACTGTCTGAAATAATGTTGTAATTCAATTGGTGGTGGTAAATCACCAAAGCTATCAAAATATACAACTTTGTCCTTATTTTTATAAAACGCTACCCAATGGCTTCCGTTGCCTGAAGATATATCCAAGTTTAATATACCACATTCAATAGCGTGCGGTTTTTTAGGTAAGTTATCACGTGAAAAGACACCACGGAAATGATTGATTTTCAACTTTCCGACATATTTTATAATATCTTGAGACGAAAGCGGTCTGTCAGGTAGCGTGATCATCAGTTTTTTTTCCTTAACCTATTCTTGTTTGATTTCAAACCACTGCCTTTTTTTCTTTTTGAATTTTGGACCGCATTATACACACTAGCACCTCCAGACATCAAACTACCAAGTGCTGACAATCCTGCAAATATAGGTATTAAGGGAATTGCACCTCCTGATTGTCTCGGTACTAAAATCAACCTTTTACCACCATTCTTTTTTTTTGAGATTCTTTTTTTTTTCGCTGCTAGTATACCATTTGTTTTTATAGCACGTTTCCGTTTACAACCCATACCTATTTTTCTTTTAGCTTTCATCGCGTTTGTTACTGCGTACGCAACTAATTTCTCTTTTCTAGGTGTATCTTTTGCTTTAAATCTTTCCCAAGCTCGATTTTCTAACACTTTATCAGCTTTATGTCTATCGACTAAATTTTTACTTGTTGCATA
>NW_021771056.1:54991-55992 GCF_005508785.2 Acyrthosiphon pisum | reverse complement strand
GGAAAACAAATATAATGTATAATCTGATCACACATGCTAACGGGTTAAGATTTGAAAATATTTATTTATACTCGAAAACATCTAATCAGGAAAAATATGTCTTACTAAAAAAAATAATAGATGATATAAAAGGTGCTAATTTTTTCATATTTACAAGCGCTGATAAGGTTATAAAACCAAACTTAACCAAAAAAAATTCAATTATCATTTTTGATGATGTGATATGTGGCCCACAATCCGTAATCAGAGAATACTTTAGCATGGGCAGACATTCAGGTGCTAGTTCTGTATTTTATTTAGCACAGACATATTCTAAAATATCGAAACAGCTAGTAAGAGATAACGCAAACTTCTTAATGATACTAAAACAAGATGATACAAATTTACGACATATATTCAACGATCATTCGTCTACAGATATGGATTTCTCAGAATTTCGTAAAATTTCTCATTTATGTTGGAATCATAGTGATTATGGGTTTATGGTCATCGATAAAACTCGGGAAATGAATGAAGGAAGGTATAGATGTGGGTTTCATACGTTCATTAAAATAAAATAATTTTATATATTTATACCTATATAAATATACCGTCACACAGTTATTATCTACATAGTGTTATCGGCAGTCATACGATACAGGTATAGTACTTTTATTATTTACAATGAACAAACAAAAAGTTTTATTGGAAAATTTAATAACATCAAAAAAAAATATTAAACGAAAAATAATGGAAATGAAACGTGGTGTTATAGATTCTGAAAACTATTTCCGTGAGGCATTTAAACCAATAATTGAACCATTGAGTACACATGCAAAACAAAATGAAATATGTAACACACAGTCAACTGTACTAGAAAAATAAATCAGAAACCTCATGCACTAGTGAAGATGATGATGATAACGAATTAAATTCACCATTTGAAAATTTTTTAAATAACCGTCCTAAATCAACACGTTATGATAAATCCTATGGTATGCATTATGATAAAATAGTGATTC
>NW_021771056.1:43631-54941 GCF_005508785.2 Acyrthosiphon pisum | reverse complement strand
CGGGTATGGCGGTGTCGGCAACGACTCGCGTAATGTGCTGAAAGCTGGAGCGGGACCGGGTTACGCAATAAGTAGGTCAAAAACAAATTTAGTGGGTCGGAAACACATGTATTTTTAGGTACAATAATAGTTTGATTAGCGGGCGCCCAGAATAATAATAATAAACTTAAAACTAATTTACCATAGCTGGCGAACAATAATTATAATTTTACATCAGCCCACTGACCACGCGGGTGACTAAATAAACTGATCAACCTGATTCGGTGACGGCGTAGCTCGACGACGTGACGATATTCTCGGTCGGCGACCAATGTGGCTCCTCGCCGGAACGGCGACGGCGGACAATGTTCTCAGCTCGTCGTCGGAAAATAAGCAATCGATTTCAGCGCGGGTAGTGCGCGGCGCGATCTGCTTCCTGGCCTCAGCACGTAATAAACGATCGCGATCACGCGGATTACTATAGAATGACGTATATCGAGAGCGAAGCGCGATGTTCAACTCGACGTCGGGTGTCGATCAAGACGGCGTCGACAGGCGGTTTTACGTGTTCACACGGGACTACACTCGGTGCGTGCAAAAGTGTTAAGTAACGCGACGCAACGGGCGCGTATAACAAAGCGAAGCTTAAAATTTTATTCGTAAGAATAGTGGCCGCTGATCACAGCTCGGGCCTAACACACCTCGTGTTCACACGAGGGTTTGGGGACACGCACGACACAATGCGGAGAACGGTAGCGCGGACGTTGCGCTATGTTCAACCGCTAGAAAAAGACAATTTTGATATATATTGTGCACGACAGCCGATGGCCAGCAACGGCGGCGCGGGACTGCGGAGGGGGAAAGCGTAGGAGCTTCGATATGGAACGCGACTTGGAGCGTCCGTGCTTTTGGCGGCAAACCCGTTCCGCGTTCGAACAATAAACCTAAATTTAAAGTTTACGATAAAGTACGAATATCTAAGTATAAACATATATTTAGTAAAGGATATACGCCAAATTGGACAACGGAAATATTTACAGTTTCAAAAGTTTTACATACAAATCCAGTAACTTATCAACTAAAGGATGAATCAAACAATATAATCTTAGGTGGTTTTTATGAACAGGAAATTAAATTAACTAATTTTCCAAACACCTTTCTTATTGAACGTATTGTAAAAAAAGTTGGGAATAAAATGTTTGTTAAATGGTTAGGTTTTGATTCAAGTCAAAATTCATGGATTACATCATCAGATATTTTTTAAATAAAAAATTTTTTATGTATAATATGTAATACTTTTATAATAAAAGTCAGAAAAAAAAAGTTAAATTAATCATTTGTTTTCAGTTTGTAGTTTTTTTATTTCAGCACCCATTTTTCTAATAGATTTTATTACACTACCATGTGAAGTATTTTTTTCTTTAATTGTATAATGTTTTCAGTTTATAGTGTCCATAAGCCAAAGTATTTATCCCATCGTCATTTATATGACGTTTATCATCATTAGCACTTAAAACAAGTTTGTTCATTGTTTTCGAATGAACAACATGTTTGTTTGATTGGATAAAATTCATGGCTCTATGAGTTAATTTATCCTTAACATATAAATGGTTTATAAAAGCATTTAGTATATCCTTATAATTATCGAATTGCATATGTTTTTTAATAATATATTTCTTTACACCTTTTGCTTTTTTTCCTCAGTACCGTGTACAGTTTTGCACGCATATAATTTCAGTCTTAATGAAACGAATTCTTTAATTATTACCCCTTTTAATTCATCCTTGAAAAAGCCTGGTTGACTTTTATGTAATTCGCTAAAACAATAATAGTCAATAATAGTCTTTAGGATAATTAGATGTATAAAAATATGGTAATAAATCATTCTTTAAATCATTGAAAAAATGTGTAGTTTGAATAGCGTATATCAAGGAATCAGTATCCGAATATAATGAACTAATTTTAGGACCATACATTTTCTTCATAACATTATAATGAAAATCATACATAAATGTTTTCGAAACGTCTAAAATTGCAAATCCTATATAAATTGCCTTATCGAATTTAATAGTTTCCTTATGTTGGTGAATAGCCATGAGATTCTTAGAGTATATGGTTCTGTCTTTAAAACTAGTTTTTGTCATTAGTTTTTCGCTTTTTTTCTGATGTAACCAGTTTTATAGAAGTTCTTGCTCGAACATTCTCCATACATTTACCAAAAACACTATTAATTAACAACTTCCAGAAATTTTTTTCAAACTCATTTTTTGCTTCTGCCCTCATTTTTGTACAAAACTCAATATACGATGCCATCCATTTTTTTTTGTAAAAAACGGATAGCTCGATGAATTTTTACTACTTTAAGTCCGTGAGAAATCGCTTGTTTTAAATTTTTGTAATGTACAATATAGTTTTTTTTCGATGACAAAGTAGTTAACAATTTCTCAACTTTTGAATTTGGTGGACATTCGTTAAACGGTAAAAACGGGAAATCATTATGGGTTTTATGTAAATGTTTAGGGTACTCGATATCAACTTCTAATATATATCCTACTTCAGAATCATCAGGAATTTTAGTTACATCTATATCGAGATTATCGACCCATTCAAAATCTTTAAAAGGTAATTCTGTTAACATAGACTTCCCATACAAATTTACACAGTCGAGATATGTAATCCAAGTAATAGGTTCATTCGAATTATAATCCAATCCTTCAATATTTGGTATGTTTGCTTTAGCATATCTTTTAGTTGATTGACAAATACCCCCGCGAATTGATTTTTCAAAGAAAAGTAACATATTATAATCCTTTAACCTCTCTAATTTAACCTTTGTATACTTAAGCATACAATCAAAAGCAAATCCGGGAGCAGTCATATAATGAGCAGGATCTAGTCTAAGCGTTGATAAACATATGTCTCTAAAATTTTCGAACACGTCAGCTAGTATAGCAACATCAGTTTTTAAATAGAGATCGCTATACTCACCCAAAGTCTTTATGTTAAATGTATTCCATACATTTTTTGCATGTATGTAATCTTCATTACTTATGTTCTCGTCAGTTAGAGAGTTGTAGAATTGCAGCTTTGTCGGTAAAAAAGCATTGTCTAATTTACTCCAACTGTCAACATATTCATATGGGAAGACTCCTTTCCGGGTAACTAGATCTAACGATTGCATGGAAAATATTTTGAGAGTTTCCCTAAACCTTGTCTTATCTTCGGATAAATTGGTTGCAAGTTTACTCAACGATTCACTCATAAAACGGAACGTATCAACAAATTTTATGCTGAACCTAGGTGCGATTTCCTTGCTAAATGATATATATTTTTCTGAAGAATTTGGGATAATATGAATATCTTTATCATCGCAACCAAGTTCTCGAATAATAAAGTGGCTATCATACGACAAATTGTGGAAAAAAATCGGAACAAATGATGGAGTTGTTATTTCAAAATTACACTGAAGACAGAGACATTGTCTATATTTACCGGTAAAATGACAATGGTCTCGGACTTTGATTAAATTGTTGTTTTTAAAATGTTTTAAACATTTTTCGCAAAATTTAGTTCTTTGAAAATGTTCTTCTTCTTTTCCAGTTAATTTTATCATCGGTGTATTAATTTGATAAATTTTATTGATACTATTCCCGATTTCAATCATATTTTTCATAAACTTTTTTGCAGCCTTTTCACCTCTATAAATAATAACCTTCCTCGGAATGTTGAAAAGTTTTACCAGCTCTTTTGAAATAATGTTATAGTCAACTTTTACATAAAACCCGTAACTCATAATCTCATGCAAATGCGTAACATGAGTTTTCTGTTTTTTACATTTTTTAATGAATTCATTGGGCTGTTTGGGAGTTAATAAACATTCAAAATCTGCATAAATTACAAATGGAATCTTCTGGGTTTTTTTATAACCTTTGAAATAGATGAAATCATCATCTCCCTTTTCAAACATTATAGGTCTCCCCAAAGGATTCTTTCCACAATTACGCTGATGTTCATTTAATCCTTTCACACCCCAAAGCTTACTTTCACACGGTTGAGTACTAAAAGTTGTAAAACATCTTTTACAAATAATTAATTTTAAACAATTTTTCGTTTTCTGACTTCTGATCAATCTTGAAAAATTTTTAATATAACAATAATGTGATGTATCATAATTATTAAACAAAAATAGATCAAAATGAACATTTCTTTCGGTATTACAAATATACAAAGGAAAAATTGTTTTTTTATCATTCAAACTGAAAATGTTTATTGAAATATTGTTAATACGTTCAAATTTAGGTATCTGACTAATTGGTGTTGGAAAATCAACACATTTAAAATTTAAGCCGCTTTTTACTTCTAACATCTTAAAATATTTTTCACTAAAATTAGTTTTGTTAGAGCGATTATCAAACTTAGATAATAATGCATATTTAAAACATTTATTATCACTATTTTTTACATTGATAATCGCTCTTTTATCTTTAACATGTTTGGGTAAATCAATATATGTTCCTCCTTTGAGAGGATTCACTATATTGATTCTTAACTGCATTGTTTCTATTACCTTAAGCGACCATCCAGAGCCTTTCTGTTTGAAATCTGCCTCTTCCCGTAACAATTTATCGAACATGTCGTTTAGTGTTTTTTTAAAATTAGATGAATAACACACAAGAACATTAGACGTTTTGAATGCAATATCCTGTACTTCTTGCGTGATAATTCTTTCGTAAACACTAGCCACGACTAAATTAAATTTTATAGAAGTATTTTTACATGATTCTTTTAACTTGTAAATTAATTTTTCTGAAATATTGTTAAAAAAAAGCGTATAATCAATAAAATTTAATCTATTCCTAATGATAAAAGTTTTCGAACATTTTTTGAAACGTTCAATTTCGAATAACTCTTTATCAGTAGAAATTGTTCGCTGACATTTTCTCACCGTTTGTCTTTTCATGATGAAACTGTAAATAGAATAAATAAAAAACAAAATATATAATAATGTAAATAGATCATTTTATTTCAAAAATTAATACATTCAGAATATAAGACATAAAAAATAAAAAAGCGGTTTTGAGATAAAAAATGAATTATGAAAATAGGGAAAATTATGAATAACCATTAACCATTGTTCATATAATTATACTGTGTATATAATATAGATAATCCTTTTTGGATATTTTTTTCCCGTTGTTTATCAATATATAACGAATGTAAATGATCCTTTATAATTTTTTTTTTTTCATTCATTAATTTGTTTTGTTTTAAAACTGCTTTTTTTATTCTTATATCAATTTTTTTAATTTTTTTTTTAAGTTCAACTGCATTTTCATTCATTTCTCTGTCATTTTTCTCTGCCTTTTGAATTATCTCGTTAATTTTATCCATAATGAATGATTTTGATTCCATTTTTTTTTTATTCTGTAAATTTTATAGTAGGTAATCTATAGACATTAGTTTATGATTATTATGTTAAGCTTGCATCAATTGATAAATAAAAACATTTTTAGAATGGTCGGTATATTTAATAAAATAGTTTTATTAAATAATTGAATAATAATGTAAACAAAAAACTTATATTATTTATCAAATTATTTTTTAAACATAAGCATAATACTATAATATGTACTAAATATTATTAAAATATAATCCAATTTTAACAGATTTCATTCAACTCCTGTAACTTTAAATTAAGATTTTGAATTTGTATATTGAAATTATTGATACTTTCCCAATAGTCAGAATCTCTAGTGCGATGAAATATAATTATCTTTTCTCTCTCTTCTTTTAAAAAAAAAACATTTTTTCTTTTAATATAAAATTATTTATATAATATTGATTTATATAAGTTACAACTAGAGAAGGAGAAGTACACATTCTAGCTAAAAACAATTGATATTTTATATTTTTAATATTTTTTTTATTCTGTTTAAGTTTCCATCTTCTCATGATGTGGTCTTTTTCATCCGTTTCCGTATAACTTTGAATCATTTGTTTATAATATTCTATTTCGTTTAAAATATTATTGTGAGAATTCATTATTTGTAAATGTTTTTACGTAAATATAGAAAAAATGTTGAAAAAAAAAAATCTTATAATAAAAAATGATTTATATCAACCATTATTGTGTATAATTGTATGTTAGCTAATATGGTTATATTTTATAAATTATAATAATCAAGTTTTTATATTATTATGTTATTTTATAATTATAATAATTTACATACCATGCTGTATACATATATACAGAATTCAATCTTATTTTTCAACTTATTAGAACTTTCTAACATTTTGTAGCCATTTAATATACATTATGATAATTAACATGACTATATATCAACCAGCATTGTGTGTAGTTCAATGTTGGCTAATATGACTATATCTTATATATTACAATAATCAAGTTTTTATATCATGTTATTCTATAATTATAACCATATACAAACTATATAAACTTGTTTTTCAAATTAATTAACTTTCAAACATTTTGTAACCATTTAATATACATTATGATAATTAAAATTAAAATGACTATATATCAGCCAGCATTGTGTATAATTCAATGTTAGCTAATATGACTATATCTTATATATTATAATAATCAAGTTTTTATATTATAATCATATACAAACTATATAAACTTATTTTTCAACTTAATGACTTTCTATCATTTTGTAACCATTTAATATAACCATTATGATAAAATATAAATAACGTTTATGCTATGTTATGTTTTTATTATCGTGTATTATTATTTTAATTTTTAAAAACTAGTAAAGATGTAGTTTTAGATTCAATAAGATGGTTCTTTTTAAAAAAATATATAAATAATGGAATAGATAAGTACTCACATAGATAACTGTACGGTTAAATTATTTTCCAATTTTCAGTGACGAATGTCATCTCTGTTGATGATGCTGGTGCTTGACTGGTCAACTTTGAAGGATTGAAATATTTTTTTTGATTATGCTGATGATGTTTACGGTGAATGTCTGTTGCCTGTTGCTGCTGGTGGAGAACACAAGCTGAACTGATATCGTTTGACTGACAAACGCTGTGTTATATAGTCGAGAATCATCTCCTACTTTCCTAGTTGACGTTTAAAACTTACATTCTATTCAAAGAAACCGTGTAACGTTCTAATGTAATAATAATTTAAAAACAAATAAGTTATTTTGCAGTAATAGTAATTATAATATATAATGTATGTATTGGTGTTGGCCGTTACCTGAAATAGCCATTTAAAAATATCAAGGTCAAATTTTGGACGTTGTCCGAATAAAAACTAGTATTGATAGAAGGTTATATTAAAGCCGTGCGCGGAATAAAAACTGGTATTAATAAGAGGTCAAATTAAGGGCGTTGGCTGGTTTAATAAACATTGTTATGGATATTCTACATTTCTATGTTACTATAGTAGTGGAAACATTACAGTATATAAGGCTAGCGTATCGACAGCAATATCACAGTCAACATCCAGCAACTTCTGCGTATCGACAGCAATATCACAGTCAACATCCAGCAACTTCTTCATTAACTCAACAATTTCAAGATGTCGTACAGAACTTCTACTGTTGATTCTGGATCAGAGGTTAGTAAATGAATTATTTAATAACTTAAGTGAATTGGAGACCAGTCGTAAAACTATTCAACACTAAAATAACTACTAAAATCTCCACACCCGAACCTATCGGACGGTATTTATATGACAATAGTGTAATAGTCAGAGTATTCCGGCATTACACTGATCATACATTCGTCTCAGTTAATAGGGTAATAGTTAGAGTATTCTGGCATTACACTGACTGACATACCGTTCGATAGATTCAATTCCCAGTCGTACACACTTTCATACCGAACCCTAAACACCTATTGTTATATTTCTGTTTGTAAAATAATAAAGTGTACACTCGTTAGTATGACAAACAAAACCGTGTAGAGTTCTTTCAAAATAAATTACCTACATAATCTAACCTAACCTAACCTACACTATAGTTATAATTCTACGGTAAACCACTCATACATTTATGAAAAAAAAAAAACAATCTATCAATATATTAAATTTAATACTATAAGTTTATTTTTATAGAACGACTTTGAAGGATTCGTAGACATGAAAATGAAGCCTTCGACTTCGAAACAAACTAAGACGGCTTACAAAAGAGGAGCTGAAAAAGCGATTGATAAGAAAAATAACAAAAAAAATAAACAGGCAAAAACAGTAAGATAAATAATAAGTTATCATCTTAATACTTTTATCTAATATTCTAAGGTGATCAATTATAGCATGAATTTTTTTTTTTATTTTTTTTTTTTTAAGAGTTCATCTTACAGAGAAATGTTAGAAGAGAAGTTGCGGGCGGAAGATTATGACGAAGAAATCTTCAACACAATTACATTCAGGCAGGGAGATGGTTTGGCCACCATAAAAAGCCAGTTCAATCCGGACGACAAACCGACGGACTATTGGACTATTACGCACTACAAGTGTAAAAATATAAACAATGTACCTACGAAAGAGAGGTAAATACTATACTTTTGTTTACTTTTTACTTATAATGAAAAAAAAAAAAAAAAAAAAAAAATAATAATAATCTACTTCTATTCACTGTTCAGCTGATTGAATAATTAATTTATGTTGCAGGTGGCGTCACTCTGAGGCAACTGTTAAAATAACTACTTCTGATAAGTCGAAAGACCAGGCGGTCAATAACAGTTTGAATGAGACCATGCAGGTCATCTTCGATGTAATATTGAAAGACCCTGAACGTCGAACTATCAGAAGTAAATTAGCTGTATGATAATAATTGGTGTAATATAAAATAAACAATATATATATATAAAAATAATTTGTAATTTAATAAATAAAAAAATATATAAATATAAATGAATTTGTATTATATCATACTATTAAGTCCTGTAAAATCATGTCAGACATTGCGTTAAAATGAAATTGTAATATTTCATACAAAAATGAAGTGTCATCGTTTTGTAGATGAGAATAATAATTAAAATCATAGTTTTGTATATACTGATTTGTGAATTCGTTCCTCTGACAGCTGATGGGCAAACCTCGGACATCGTTTTTAATCAGTTCGTAAGCTGCATCGAATGTTGCTTGAAAACTGTGTAAACGTTTCTGTTTTTCTGCGATATAAAGGTCTACACAATGCTGAAGTTGTTTAAGTCTACAGAAATCTATATGCGAGAGTGTAATATAATCATCATTTATATGTAAGGTTATTGAACTCTGCTTCACATTGATTGAATATGTAAAGTTCTCAGTGATTCTTACACGTCTACACTTGGTATGTAAGTTGTTAGTAATTGAAATGTAATTAGATTCAGACATGAGCGTACCTACACCATTGTTCTAAATTTAATGTAATAATTTTTTTCGTTAACTTGCATTCTAATAACACAATAATCGAAATTTGCTTGGTGATTAATAGTCTCACTGTAACACTCTTCTTACCAAATGGACGTAGGTATGTCAAATACTGATTTTGATACAATTACCGGTAGACCCATAACGAATTAAAGTTATTTTATGGTTCTTTTCTTTTTAATAATTAAAAAACCTTTCAAACTATAAACGTAATTATTATTTTTTCAAATTTGATATAATATAACCGATGAAGGATATACTTTGAACTGAAAGCATTTTTACTTTGTGAGCGTATTATATACTAAACCTGATAGATAAAAAAAAAACAAAAAAAAAAAAAAAAAAAAAAATGCAAAAAATGTGAACGTATAGCATAGTCGGCTACTGCATGCAGTGGAGGGAGAATTATATATACTTACCTGTTACCTGAAAACATTTAAATTATCACTACACGCACTAACCCACTAGGCTATACGTTCACGAGATATTACATCAAATAATAACACATATAAGTTGTTTTAAAAAAAAAAAATCAGGATTTATTTTTATTTTTATTTACTATAACATAATATAATAAAAAAAATGGTTAACAAACGGTGTCATATGACCCAGTTTCGCAATTACAAATATGTTCTGTCTTACAATATTTACTTAATATGTTTTGAACATACTGATTACCCTTCATTAGTAACACATATAAACATCTTGGGCTGAATCTACAATGTTCAATCCATGGATCGTCCAGCCTTTCCCAATTATGAAGAATAAGACCGCAACAAAAGCATTCCACGACATCATCCACTCCTGAATATTTTAAGCCACATTCGGACAATGTATATTTATTTTGAGAAGTATTTGACGGGAATAATTTGAATGTTTTAAATCTTGATGAAAACGAAGAAAATTTTGGATGAACCACAGTCGGATTATTTCGTATACGATAAACTAAGGATTCAAAATCATTAGAGCATTTTTGAAAATTCATTTTTGAAAAAATTGAATAACTTATAAAACAATTTAATGAAACTTTTAGAAAATAAAGTAAAATGAGACACAACTTGACTAAACGATGGATCATTAATAACTGAATATAAAAAATGATCAACTTATAACTTTAAAGAATATAAATTTTTGAAAAGAACAGACATTTATTAATTATATAAATTACAGTGCAACCAACATAAATAAATAAAAAAAAAAAAAAAAAAAAAATGCGAATATAGTAATTATTATTTCAGTTTTTTAGTTGTTGAGAAAAAAACCATTTAGCATGTGAACTGTAAATATTTGGACAAAACTGACTTTGAGTGTACAAACTCTTCATATTTTTACACGGTAAAATTATTGTGTCCAAGGGGGACATCCTCCCTTGAACGGTGTGAAATTACCGTGTAAAAAGTGTACAAATTCTTCATAATTTTTACACGGTAAAATTATTGTGTCCAAGGGGGACATCCTCCCTTGAACGGTGTGAAATTACCGTGGTGACACAAAAAGTAGACTGTGAACATACAAATGTATACTACTAACGTAAAATGGCACTAACCCTAAGAACTTCTATCACAAATTTAAATGTTGAAAATAAAATATAAAAAAACCAAAAATCATTATTTTGATAGGCTAAATTAAATTTGTTTTATTACCTATAAATTCATTAGTGATTTTATTGTTCTAACTGTAGAAATAAGCATAAGACCAAGGGACATGCGGTCCAAGGTACAACACTCTCCCTACTAACATAAAGAAAAGCATAATATCATATCTGCTAGTATTCTGCATTCTTGAAGTAGGTACAATTACTATTTAATTATCTGCTGCATTTACTATTTTGATTAGGTTTGGTCTGCCATCGATTTCCAAATCCGAGAATACATATGCCCAGACTTTTGGAATGGATTAAAATTGTAGGTTTGGATAATATGACACCAGATACTGTTTAT
>NW_021771056.1:43040-43581 GCF_005508785.2 Acyrthosiphon pisum | reverse complement strand
GTGATGAAGAGCTCTTTCACCGACGTCCTCACCCGCGTGCGCAGCTTATAGTATCTTTAAAAAAAATTCAACGGTTAGTTGTTGAGTTTATGGAGTGATAGATTTTTGTAAATATTTACCTCTCCAGGTGGGCCGCCGTATCGTCCTGGTCAAAGACCATCATGGCCGGCTCCTTGTCCCCGGTCTTGTGTTTCGCCACCGTAATTATAATATTGGACCCTTCTTTTTTACGACTTTCGAACTCGGCTACCGTGCAGTTCGTGACGACACCAGACCGGTGTTTTGAAATCCACAGACACGTAAGAGCCAAGCCGCAAGAGACGCTTCTCCACAATGTGCTCAGCTGTGAAATTGAATGATGAAATTACATTTTATGTCGAGTCCAAATTTATAGCTTACTTACGTGTTTCTGTATCGGCGCCGAGTCCCTGTACGTCGATACGTCGACCGGACCTTCCTCCCCGACATGTTCCTCTATCTGTGTCAATGTTTTCGGTATGCTTTCGGAGATGCACTTTATTATATTGGAGACCTCGAGGTA
>NW_021771056.1:32594-42940 GCF_005508785.2 Acyrthosiphon pisum | reverse complement strand
CTCCGGGACCGTCCTGGCTTCCTCCGTTTTTCTGTTGAAAAGCTCTTGCGGCTGGTTCTTGATCTTGTGCTTGTAAATCAGTTTCAGCTTTTGTTTAACGACTTTTATGTCGTTGATCCGGGAAGGGCATGGAGTCGAATCGAATGATTGCGGGAACGAGGGGTCTTCGAGGCAATAGCACGACAGGGCCAGCTCGTACAACGCGTTCAGGTTTTTCAGGTTGTTAATTGACGTAGCAATTGTTTGCCCGAGTTTTTCTCTCCTGTAAATATAAAAAAATTTATAAATATAAGATTGTAATTGATTCGATGGAATCTGAACTCACATCCTGAGGTATTCGCGGAAGGGCTCCTCGCTGGTGCCCAACAACTGCGACCAGTGCTTGGCCGGCGTCTTCCAGTCCTTCAACCACGCGTCGACGAAGTACAACATTTTTGCCACGTTTGCGGTATAGTTTTTCGCCGCAGACGACTCGTCCCCGTGGCTCAGACTCAGCGATCGCCGATAATACTTCAATAGCGGATGGTCGGTAGGAAGCTGCTCTTGGTAGCCGCTTTCCTGAATTGTCTTCCTAAACTTCTGACTAGACCTAAAGCACGACGATTAATAAAACTATCAGGCAGAGTTTATTTTTTTTTGAAAAAATACTCACAGAGACACGGGAATGGCGTCCGAAACATCTGGAATACCAGTCGCCCTCTTGAGATGGTCCGTTCTTGGAGTGACGGTCGGCTGGTGCAAGATCTCTTCCTCTTTAAACCATTGCGCAAAAGGACTCGGTACAACGTGGGGGGCCTCGGGGAGGTCCCACGACACTCCATATACTTGAAGCCTGCCCATTATGGCGATTCTAAAATTTCAAACACAAACGATATCAACGACATACAAACATGACATGTTGTATATTTGTATAGTTACCTGAAGGCTGTTCGCCTTAACGGCACATCGTCCCAATATGGGCCGATGACTGTCTTCATGGCGACCATTGGAACCAACGAAATGGATCGTCGGGAATGTGATCCGTAGATCCGTCCAATGGCCGCCAGGCTTTTTGGTACCGGGGTTCGCAACAAGGACGCATGTTTCAACGCGATGTGCCTAGTCATCTTGTTGTCTTGGGTCTTATATTTGCATATTGGACAGTACTTTAGAAGCTAATGGAAACGAATATTTGTTAATTAAGGTTCTTTTAATTGGATTATTTCCTTGTGTACAAATTACTTACGCGATTAGTAATCAGAGAGTCGACACGGTGATCGAAGTTCGAATCAATTTTAACTGGACGCAGCCTACAATCTTCTGAGTTCCAATCTTCTACGTTTAATGGGCTGGGGGCTAGGGGAATTTAAAATTATAATTAAACGAAATGCGTCTTACACGAGGTCTTAAGAATACTCACTGTCGACGATCGACGATTCACTTTCAGAGGTAATCATCAGAGCTGAAACGAGAAGCAGAAAAAACAATGATAGAATTTTAACTATAAAATTAAAAATACCTTCTCCGGAAGCGCATTGAACGCTTTTAAAAGTTATCAGCGGGGACCGTCTGGTCTTTCGACGTTCGGCCGGTGGATATCCACATTATCCCGAGGGGCCAGCTATCGGGGACTCACGGTCAACGTCGGCGATTGGTTTTTTCGGTTTATATTCTCCAATTTCCGACTCTGCAAAAAATATTATATGTTGAAAATTATTCTGTTGAAATATTTGAAAACTTACGTTCTTCCTCGACGAAATTGTATCCGCATAAACCTGAGGGGCCCGCTTTCGGGGACTCCGGGGACTCACGGTCGACGTCGGTGATTGGTTTTTTTGGTTTATATTCTCCAATTTCCGATACTGCAAAAAATATTATGTGTTAAAAATTATTCTGTTGAAATATTTGAAAACTTACGTTCTTCCTCGACGAAATTGTATTGATGTGATGGCTTTGGTGATGGGGTGTAAATATTAAGCCTATTTAGATCAGCGATTTCAAAACCTGGGGAAAATAAAGTATGTTTCAAATTAATAAGACATTATTTTAACTGGGATAGTAAAACTTACGATCATCGTCAGTAAATGGAGTGTCAATTGCTGGAACCACTGAGCCATCCTCACTAAAACGGACGTGGCTGTTTCTCTTCACGACAACCACTCGGTCTCCCTGGATTTCCTCGTGCGCAGGGTCTTCAGTTAAATCTAACCGCTTCATAACATCTGTAGAATATTTGAAAATTCTTAAGGTTTAATAAAGTTATGTACATTGGTCAGCAAAAAAAAAAAATGAAATCAGAAAACTATTTTACATTTTACTGGCTTCGGGTAGTACGCCAAACGGCTGTGTACTTCAAACACTTTTTTACTTCCTCGATTTTATCCCCTTTAAACTTTACGATACCTAAGTAGATGAAGATCACAATGAAAATTGAAATAATATATATTCATGACTTTTATACAGAATTCACTTTACGTTTTATGGCTGTCATCGGTCGTTGAGGCGCTTGCTCCGTAATGGCGGGCCCTTGCTCCGTAATGGCGGGCGATTGCTCCGTAACGGCGGGCGATTGCTCCGTAACGGCGGGCGCTTGCTGCGTAATGGCGGGCGATTGCTCCGTAACGGTTGGCGCTTGCTGCGTAATGGCGGGCGCTTTTGACATCTTCTTAAGTGCAACACGCAATGTCGTCCTTGGGACATTTTTGATGTGGCTTGCCAAATTTCTTGGCATCCCTTGTCCCACAAGCACGATGGCCTCCTTCAGAGCAATATTCTCAGTTGTTTTATTGTAAGACCGTTTTGCCTACATGAATTGAAAAAAAATAATATTCGCAAAGCATTCAAACTTAATAAAAATATAAATTTATAAGCCTACAGTTTTTACACATATGTTCTTCTTCTTTGCATACTCCCGGAGTGTTGTCTCCGGGACCATATAGTGACGGACAGCCTGGCTAATGGACATCGTCCCGAACTGCAGCTCAGTTAATGCATTCAACGACGGTTGTTCGGGAAGCAATATTACTAGCTCGACCAAAATTTTCACGGGGACAATTCGGAGCCCGATGATACTTGCGCTCATACATTTTTTAAAACAAATTTTATCGAAATTCTCATGGGGACATTTCTTGGGAATTCCAGAATTGAACTATTTCAAATCATTTTTTCTGAATTCTGTTTTCTGGGTTGGACTACAACCGTCCAGAACTATCGGAATACATATTTGGAACTCAAAATTCCAAAAAAAAAAAAATTTTTAATTATATGCTATGAATACATTATCCGGTAGTTCAGGTCGGTTAATGTCCAACCCAGAAAACGGAATTGAAAAAAAATTACCTAAAATGTTTCAATCTTGACATTCTCCTGAAATGACCCCGTGAGTCAGTCATCGTGAGTTCGGCAATCAACATTTTCGAATTTTGTTCGCGACACTAGCGCCGTGATGACGGTTGTTCGGGTAGCAAAATTTTCGAATATCGATCGTGACACTAGCGCTGCGATCGACGACGGCGGTTCTGGTAGCAAAATTCTCGGATTTCGTTCACGACACCTAGCGCTGCGCCACTAGCACTTCGTGTGGTAGACCGAAGAGACCAAGACACCTAGCACTGCGATCGACGACGGCGGTTGCAATCCCCGTTAATCCAATCCAGTAATTCGTTAATCTTGGCGTCATATTCATCAGGCGTGCTTCTGCCGTTTCTTAAGTCCATTCTGGCGCAATGTCTCTTGATTTCTAGGTCAAGTGGCATGAATCCGGCTATGACCTGTTGGGCGGCCGTTGATGCAGTGTTGTATGCACCCGTTTCTGCTTTTAGCGCGTCCCTTTGTATGCTGCCCAGCTTCTTTATAGTCTTCTTAAGTTCCAGACACTTAAGCCAAATTTCCGCGGCATACGTTATGCGCGGCAGGAAGACTGCTTTGTAGATGACCATAGCCGTTGTCTGGCTGACGCCCCAGTTAGCTGAAGTCATTATTTTTAAACGCTGGAACATGTTCGTCGACTTGTTGCTCATAGTTACAATGTGTTCCCAGAATGATCTGCGGGGGTCAATTGTGATGCCTAGGTACTTGACTGCGTCTTTCCCTTCTATTCTTCCGGCGTTTGGATCTGAACCTAATCCAATGCTGTATGGGGTCTTTTTACCGCCTTTCAGGGTCATCGCCTCGCATTTTGTCGTGGAGACGGTTAGCCCAAACTTCTTGGACCACTCAATTAGTGAGTCCAGATTCCTTTCTAATCGTTTTGTCACAGTCGGGATCCGTGCGCCCCCGGTCATCACCACTATGTCGTCGGCATACGCCACAGTTTTGGATGTAGCCAGGTCCTCGCAGAAAGCGCCTACCATCGCGAGCTTCCACAACATCGGTCCCAGACGCGAACCTTGTGGGCAACCCCTTTCCATTGTTTTCCGTTGTAATGTGCCGTTTATCTCGAGGCTGTCGGTCCATCCTTTAAGGTAGCTTCCTAGTAGGTTTCTAGCTTTGCTTGAGGCTCCAAAGTCCCTTGCCGCTTCAAGGAGGGGGTCCCATCTGACGTGGTCAAACGCCCCTGTTATGTCCAGGAAAGCTCCAGTGATGTGTCTATTCAGGCAGAGGTCGACCCACTCGTATGCTGCTTTGATTGCCGTTACCGTAGACCTGTTACTGACGTATCCGTGCTGCTCGCCTACAGAGTCAACATTGGTTTCTGTAGCCAGGCAACTTATGATTAGGGACTCTAGGACTTTACCGAGTGTGGGTAGTAAGCTTATCGGGCTGTAAGCTCCCGTGGGGGTCCTGTCTTTTTTCCCTGATTTTGGTATTATTACCAGTCTTGCTTCTTTCCAGGGTGTCGGGAAAGTCTCTGTTCTCAGGCATAGGTTAAAGAGATCTATGATCCTTTCGGATAGCATCGGCCATGCCTTATGGAGCATGCCGCCTGTAATGCCATCTTTGCCAGGGGCTTTGTTTGGTTTCAGCTTCCATATGGCTTCCTTGATTTCCCCGTGCGAGGTCAGTGTCACGGGTCGCCCATCGTCGGGTGCCATAGCCAATATGGATGGTGTGCTGTCGTTCGGGATGAAAGCGTCCAAGAGGACGTTTATTGTATCCTTCGTATTGCTGGTGAATTGTCCGTTTTTGTCTTTAAGGGTGGATGGCCCTTTTCTTGGCTTGGTGCCTTTCTTGGCTCAGTTGAAAGCTCTTCCCAAGGTACTGGTATTGAGGTTAAGGGCTCTCTTAGAGTGTGCTAAGTCAGTGTTCCACCAAGGGGGAAGTGTGACCCGATTTTCCCTTCGCTTTTTGAGTGGCATTGATTCAACTGCTGCTGACCTGATGAGGTTTGTGAGCGTCTCAGCTTGTGTATGCACATCGCCATCAATGGGCATTTGATTTATTGCTAGAGCATTTTGAAATTTTTGCCAGTCCGCCTTTCTTACATTGAAGGAGTTTTTTGGGTCCTCACTAGGAGTGGGCCTACTCGCGCGGAGTTCGAAGCTTATTGTATTGTGATCACTATCCGTGTCGTAACTGCCCAGTTTCTGATCTTTCCATATATGCACAGATCTAGATCATCTATCATCTCCTCTAAGATTCTACCTCTGACATTCGTGTCACGGTTGTGCCATCTTAACGAGTGGCCGTTGCAATCCGCACATATTGGCAAGGTCCTTTGATGCTGGGCTATGGAACGTATAATCTCCGTGAAATCGGTAGTGGGCTTGTCGTATTTAAAATAGGCCGATACTACGACCACGCTAGATTCTTCTCTGCCGTCGAGGCTTATTTTAGCCGTGGAAACGTATTTGGAGGTATGCTGCTCTATATTTATGCACCTGATCCTGTTGCTGGCTATTATAATCAACGCCCCGGGACTTTCTGTGCACGATACCTGCTGGCACGTTTCGAAGTGTACCACTGTGCCGTTGTCATTTGTAGGTGGTTTTTGTACTAAGACCAAGTCTATGTTTTCGGCTATGCATCGGTCCCTAATTTGCTCAGACACTAATAGCTGGTTGTTCATATTGACTTGTAGTGCTCTGATGTTGTTACTCATTGGGAGCCAAAGTCCGTGTGCCTTAGCAGGATGCGCACTGCTTATTCTCGGGACTTACATGCGTGGCTAGCAGCCTGGTGTTCCTGCCTGCAGTTGGCGCACTTTAACCTTGTTTTATCATCGCACTTGCGGCTATCATGCGGCCCCGCACAGTACCTGCATGTGGGCTTGTCCATTTTGCACTTAAGAGCCGTGTGCCCGTGCTTCTGGCAATTATAACACTGTGGCAATCTCTGATGCAGTTTTATCCTGCAACAGGTCAGACAAAGGTAGACCTGCTTGCCCACTAATTTTGGAAGAGTACTTGCATGTACTTCAAGCACCCGGTGCGTGGTCGTGCCATTTCTAGGTCCCAGCCAATGTTTGAATTACAATCTGTTTCCGTCCTCTTGTGTGATGCCCAGTTCAGGGTTCTGGTTCACTAGTCCCGTGATAATTTCCCCATCCGTCAGCTCTGAGTCGACATCGTATATGATGACTCTCGGCTGTCTAGGACCTGATATTCTGACATTTGGTAGCTTAGTAGATAGGGACATAAGGTATCCTCGGTTTGGTGCCTTGCGGCTACAACTATGGACCGTGTATAAGCGCTGTGCGCTTGTTACGAGCCATAGAGGTTCACCCGTGCGGGGGCGCCGAAGCGCCCACGCCGCGAGCGTGTCGTCTAAGGACCTCCAGCACCGGTGCCGAAGCATCGTACCAGACGACACAGGTCTGGAGCCACCGTGTGCCACCTCTGGTGAGGTCGTGACCTATCCCATCACTTCCCATTTTTGGTTACGGGCAACCTCCGCTGATTTTATCCAACGGTAGACCAGCTGAGTGTCCAGGAGAAACTGCAACGACTCAAAGGCTCGCGTCCCCAAGACGGTACAGCCGTTCACTGAAGACCTTCGCCTGCCAGCTTTGGCCTAACCATATCAGTAGCTCCCGCTACAGCCACCACGAAACCAAACCGGCTCTTGGCGCCCGCCGGCGAGCCAACACGCGCCCAAAGTAAGAGGGCACTGACCCGGGCATAACTCGGGGCAGTGGGGCTCCCCCCTTCCCGTGGCACCGACCTCACCACCGTTAGGTAGGTCATCGTTGGTGGGATGTTCGACAGGGCACGCGTAATCTCCCAGGATTCGCTGGCTCAGCAGGCTCTTGGTGGGCCTTTACCGCAGGCGCTCGCCCACGATGCGTAGGTCGCAACCCCACCCCTTTAGTCGCCTCGTACGACAAGCGGGGTTTACTGTGTCTGTATTCTTCCGTGGCCCCAGACACAGGGCCCGATGTAGTGTGACCTACTCACCGAAGCTTTCGGTCACCGCGGTGCCTCCGGTTGCCCGCGAACCACTGTTGCACGCGTCAGCGCCGCCCGCGTCCCCGACGCACGAGTGTCCCCTCAGGACGGCCCCACATGTGAACCGCTTCTGCCTTCTCGCTCCATCACACTCGTTCAGAACACATGTGGGGTTTGGCACTCTGGCGCGCAGAGTGTCTTGTCCGTCCTGTTTTGGCCTGTGCCGGTCGTTCCAGGTAGGCCGCGATTTTAGTGAATCTCACAAATGCAGAGTAAGTCCTTGCTGTGGAGACCAACACTACCGGATCACAAGGCCACAGATGCCCTACTTCTGTGAACGGCAAGCTCCAAGTGAGCTCTATGCTCTGTGTGTAGGCCGCAACCGTAGAGTACATGGTCCGCATCCTCTTCCCCTCCTCCGCACATGCACAGGGGCGAAGGTTGAAGATCAAAGCCCGCTAACTTGGCCCTGAAGTTGCCATGGCCTGTTAGGAATTGAGTGACCTCATGGCCCAAGGCCAAGGGTTTCTTTAATCTAGCCCTCACGTCTGGGAAAAACTTATATGTCCACCTGCCTTTTAGATTTGTTGTCCACCTCGTTTGCCATTCCTCAAGCAGTTCCTCTCTGCCATTTGTCATAGTCTGTTGACGCAAGTATATCGGAATCATGGCCGTCTCCGCCTTCAACACCAGCCAGCGGATCTCAAGGTCCAGTGGTGGGACCCCTGCAAGTACTTGCAATGCGTCGGTTGATGCTGTGCAGTAAGCCCCAGTCATTCCTATCAGTGCTCTCCTTTGGATCGAACCCAGGGTTTTAATTGCTCTTTTACTCGTGATTTTATGTGCCCAAAAACGTGCACCGTATGTAACTTTGGGTAGAAAGACGCCCCTGTAGAGAATGGCGATGTTTTCTCTTTTCATCCCTCACCCGGATCCAAGGGTCCCTCTAAGTTTGGTGAAGATCGTCTCCGAAGTCTTTTTCATCTCCTCAAGGTATTCAGAGTATTGCCTATTTTGGTCCAGCAAGATACCCAGGTACTTTACACAGCCCGCTGTGGTGATTCGTTCCTCACCGAATGCCAGCGCAAAACCAGGAACCATGCCACCTTTGGTTATCATGGCCGTAGATTTTTGCGCAGAGAATTTGAGCCCTCTTTCCTCTGCCCAGGTCAGCACAGGTATAAGAGCTGCCTCGGCACGGTCAATAAGGGTGCGCCTGTTAGGTCCGGCAACCGACATTGCAATATTATCCACATAAGCCTGGATGTTTACGTGCTCCGGAAAATCAAACCTCAACAATGCCTACATTGTGACGTTCCAAAGTACTAGTCCTAGAATTGAGCCCTGTGGGCATCCTTTTGTGAGCCGTACTGCTTTTTCCACTCCACCAATAGTTATTTGTGCCGTGCGGCCACTGAGGTAATCCGCAATTAGAGCTCTTATTTGTTCGCTAGCCCCTAAACTTTGTAAATCGCTTTGCAGTGCGTCCCATTCCAGATTGTCAAAAGCTCCAGTTATGTCTAGAAAGATCGTTAGGACATGACGATCTTCCCTGAAGTCACTCCATGTCAGCAGATTTTGGAAAGCGTCATATGTTGATCTACCCCTTGTGAAGCCATATTGCTTTCCCGTGAGGCTGGGGGTGATTTGCTCTTGCAGCCTGTTGTTTATAACCTTCTCGACCACCTTACCGAGAACCGGCAGCAGGCTCACAGGCCTGTACGATTTAGGCAACCTTACGTCCCTGTCCTTACCCTTTAAGATTGGGACAACCTGGGCCGTTTTCCAACCGTTTGGGAACCTGGCGCTATGTAGGCACTCATTTGTAATGCTTAACAACCTGGGGGCTAGCGTTGGCCAGATACCGCGTACCATTGATCCAGTGATTCCATCTGTGTCCGGTGCCCTGTTTGGGGCGATGGTCCATGCCATTGCCTTCAGCTCTGAACTCGAAGTTGGATTTAGATTCCCGTTCATTACTCCCGTGCGGACCTCAACCTGGCGCGTTGGGTCGTTAGGTATCAGCACATTAAGAAGGGTGGCCACTGATTCATCGATGTCTTGACATAGTGATCCATCTGGGCGCTTCATAAGACCTAGTGCTACCGGACATTTATTTCCTTTCATCCATCTGTAGAGTTTCCCCCATGGGTTCTTCCCCTCTAGAGTACAAAACCTACTCCAAGAGGATACCTTACTGGCCCTTAGTAGCTGGTTGTATTCGTTTCTTTTCATGTTATAAACGACTCGGTCACCATTCTGCCTACACCGTCTAGATGCTGCCCTAACCTCGTTCCGTACTCTGGTCAGTTCAGGAGACCACCAGGGAGGGACCACTTTCTTCCTGGGGTTTTTCCTGGGGGCATGCAGCTCCGCCGCCGCCGCCGAGATGTTCTCGTGCAAGTGTTGCGCTCTGTTATCAAGGTTTTCATGCTCGTCGGCTCTCTGCGTTGTTTTCCGAGTGAACTCCTGAACAAACACATCTCGGTGCCTCCTATCAAGATTGAATCTGGAGGTTCGGTGAACAAATTCCCTTAATTGCAGGTGCAGGGTGTAGGTTAACACCTGGTGGTCGCTCGTGGTGACATCAGGGACAACCTCCCAGCCTCTAAGTTTCCCTAGTAGGCTTTGGCCACAAATGGTCACATCAATATTGGTTCTGCCTCTGGGACCATTGAAGGTTGTGTATTGGCTGCGGGTGTTGACAATATGCAGATTCTGTTCGTCTAACCAGGTGTCCCTACGTCTGTCGTTTATGCGGCTATACCACCTGTTTGAGAAGGCATTAGCGTCTAGGGCAATCAGAACCTCGTTTGTTGTGGATTGACAGATGCAATCCAGAGCGTCTACATGTAACGCAGTTGGTACCGTGTACTTGAAATAACCACTAATTAGGGTAACAATTCCGTCAGCCGCGCAATCCAGGTCGATTGAAACAAAGTTTTCAATGGTTTCCGAATCCCTTGCCACCACTACCAGGTTTGGGTTGAAAATTATAATTGCGGTACCATGGTCCAAGTGCAGGGGGCCTCCTCTTCTCCT
>NW_021771056.1:22923-26053 GCF_005508785.2 Acyrthosiphon pisum | reverse complement strand
TTTCAAAGAACACTATTACCATTATCATTATGGTAGTATTTGGATTTAGAATTCAAACTTTTAATATCTGAGATCAATTGGTCGGTTGTTTGATTAACTGGAGTTGACGTAATATGTGCTAAAAACATATAAATAAATAATAATGGATAGGTATACTAACATTATTTTTAACAATAATGAAATATTTACCATATGAAGATTCAACAACGGAGCGTTTTAATGGAGACCATCCAGGGTCTTTAGAAATTGTGAGTTTTTTCTCATTTGACTTTTCAACTTCATCATCTGAAATAAATCATATTGAATTATGTAATTTGCATTAACCATATTATTATGAAAAATAAATTAGTCTTCACTTTTCTGCAGTACCTCCTAAGTATGTTATAATTAACAGAATTATATTACAAAACTTGCCTTAATAATAAATATAACTAATTTTCTCTAATTTGACAAATAAAGTAGGTATATCTAAATATACATATTTCTATGACTCAGTTAATATATTATTTATAAATTGAAACTATAGTATTTATAACTGTCTACTTATGTTTTACTAATTTAATTTATTTATATTTAACATGAACACCTAATTTAACATATTACAACTAATGAACAGTTAACTTTTAAAACGGATTACCTGTTGATGATAATGATGGCATACTATCAGACTCATTGTCAGAAAACTCTCCATCTGAAATCAAAAGATAATAATTGAGATTTATTAATTATTTAATTTATCAATTAGGTGCTTATATACAGTGGCGGCGCCAGGAATTTTTCCCAGGGCGGGCCAAAGGGAGGCCAACATATATTTGGGCAGGCACAGTTGTTTGGACGTATGGTAGTTTAATCAACGGGGGGGGGGGGGGGGGTGACAGGGGCCGGAGTGTCCTTTTTTGGAATACCCACCTTTGAATCTACATACATAAGTACCTATAAGTACTTTTGTAATAAAAATTGTTTATTTAATTTCTTAAGGTCTTTGACCTCCCCCCTTGAAAAATGGTAGTTGAGTTACAGTCTCAGTGACCAGGAGTTTTGGTGAGTTGAGTTATTTATTTATCAGATACTTATTTAAAAAGAAAAGTAAAATGAAATACATAAAACTGCAATCCCTTATATTTTCTTTATTAAATAAACAACATAATATTATATATCTAAAAAATTTTGATTTCAAAGTTTATAATTGAATACATATTAATACATTAGCAAACCATGACTAGGTACATAATGAAATATAAAACAACTATTAAATACTTGTACAATATAATTATTATATTAGACAATTATGTAACTAAATAAATAATAGGTAAACGGAATTACCTAAGGTAATAATCATATTTTAACTTATTTTAAAATTATTCAACGATTGCCATGAGAATTGATGATTGTAATCTATTCCTTATGAGTTATGACTAACAGTCATATTTCAGAATTATCTAAAATTAGACTTATACAATAATATTGTCGTAATCCCATCCAAGCCGTTTCCGCGAACAACCGCACCAAATATAAAACGTAAACAATCTATATTATAGCTGTGGGTGAATTAGGAAAACCAGACCACGAAATTACAGGGATATGTTCTATTTACGTACTTAAAAATAATAATTTCAACTATTAAATTTAATCAAAATTTTTAGGCGGGCCAACGGGTGGGCCAGGGGTTTCTAAGGCGGGCCATGGCCCGCCCGGGCCCGCCTTTGGCGCCGCCACTGCTTATATATAAAAACACTCATAAGTTGGTAGGAAATAGTTTGAAATTAGAATAAACTAAATAATGTTTTTTGTGCACAAATAGAGTACATGGATACTGTATTTAGATGTTAATATACTGTGCACATTAATACTATATATCGTCCATGTTCATGCAAAAAATAATAAGTCCAAAACTCGATTCTTCAGGTTTATTATTATATAGAATTCAGTTCAAAAATATCTACAATAATATGCTATATTCAACTAAGTCCCAATATTATTTAAACATGTTAAATAAACAATTTAAAATTTAAACTAAGCCCATTCAATATAGTTTCCTAAATATGAAGAACACACTAGTCGATGTAAACTATATGCAAGACTCACTAAATTCAACTTAGTAATTGTTGTATTTTAATAACTACAATAAAGAATATACATTTTACGTTGTTATATTATTTAAAACCATTCATAAACAACTACTTTGATTATAAGAAAACCAATTAAAATAAGCAAAAACAAAATTTAGTTAAATTTAATATTTGAAAAAATTTCCAAAGCTGATTCTCAGAAATCTTGTACCTAATTAGACTTAGTGTGCTTTGCATGAATGGCGACGATAAATATTAACATTTATAAAATAAAAACACTTTTTATTTTTGCATATTATAAACATTACCTATATGAATTAATTTTGTTTTAAAACTTTAAATTGCATGTTTTTATTATAATAATTATTATTATAACAAAAACATAATTATTATATAATATTATTATATTATTATATTATTATTACTATAATTATTATAGTAATAACTTGTGTTTGTTATATAGTACCTACTAATATAGTATATGTTAATCAATACTTTTAACTTGAAATTACAGGCATAGGTACAACTAAAAGCGGTGGCTTATTGAGATGGCGAAACCTCCCAAATATTTCTATAGTATCCATTTAGTGGAGCACCCATGCGTTTTTGTCTCAGTCTCACACACGTACGACTTGTCAATTTTTCTTTCAAAAGTTTCAATAGTGTGCTGTTAGTTTTGATATTAGAGTAAATTGACCTATTATCATACTTTTAGGTAAGAATATTATCTGTGCTATAGAGTTGCCGATTTTTTTTATATTTTCATTTTCAAGAAATATAATTTGTATGTGAAGTATAAAAAATTAAAATAATGAAAAAAAGCCGATACTTAAGTACAGATGATGCTTTTACCTAAAAGTTTAATTATAGGTAAATTCACTATGATATCAAAACTAACAGAACACTATTCAAACTAGTGAACAAAAATTTGCAATATCGTAAGTACATTGTATAAGCAGAGTCAATTTATGCATGCATAGTATCTTCTTGACAGGTATGTTATGGATAATAATTCAAACTAATATATTTTAATTATAATGACACTATGAAATAAAAATTGG
>NW_021771056.1:19710-22873 GCF_005508785.2 Acyrthosiphon pisum | reverse complement strand
ATGTATGTAATTGGGCCTTAGGCCCGTTTAAAACTTAAATAAATAAATAAAATAAAATTAAAATAAAATTACAAACTAAATATATTTTAATTATAATGACACTATGAAATAAAAAATTGGTCAAGAACGAGTAGGCTTGCTACAAGACTATTTCTCAAATTTAACAACTAAAACATTAATATTAAAACAGATATTACCAATTTAACAATAAATGACAATATATTGAAATTATATAACCCCCCCCCCCCCCCCCAATAAAAAATATGTTATCCTATAATTATACTTATGAGTTATGACTTTATAAGTGTAGATACAAGTAAAATTAAATACCTATAAGAGACTATAAGATACAAACATTATCTGTGTTCTAGTTTTTAACCCTGGGACCACTAACCTGGTAATTTTTCCCACAATAAGGCAAAGGAAATGTCCGATCAGTGAAGTTAAAGCAAACAGCAATATTGTAAAATACTATATCTACATAATATATAGTAAATATATACATAGTTAATTATATTATACCTTCAGAATCAGAGTTTATCATAACTTTTTGTTTTCGTTGTTTTCTGGTTTTTGCAGTCTCCTCAGACGAGGAAAGGTCTGATTTAGATTTTGCAACTATGCATTTTTTTTGAGCAACTTAAAAGTCATCTAGAATCACATTAAATTAAAATAAATTACATACCTAACATAATTTTATAATATAGTAGATAATTCAATATTAATATATTTAACTCACCAATATTATAAGCCATAGTCCGTGCTTTAAATAAATTGAATGTTTTCTTTTTGGGCTTAATTCTATTGATTACAGCATTTTTTAGCTCACTTTTTTTTTTGTGTTCGGCCAGGCGCAATAGCCCTTTTTAACACACCAATGCTCGGGTACCTACAACTTCGACGGTATCGTCCAGTATAAAATGAACCACTGACCATGTCATGGTTTTTTTTTTTTTTATAGTAGTAAAAATATTATATAATATTATGATGTTGAATACTTGAATGATCTAACACGATACATAAACACGATCAGTTTTCATCACCACGGCAAAATCACGGTTGAAATTTAAATATTGAATACACTAATAACTAATAAGTGTATTATGCAAATGGAAAAAAGATACGACGGAAATAATTATTAGCAGTTAGCACGAATGTCGTAATCGACGGGCAACAGAGTAAACACTAAACACTAAACGGTGAAACAACTTTGAACCATAGATTGAACTTACTAATAAGAAACTGCAATGAAGTAAATATAAATATCGTCGTCGCCACCGGCTGGCCTGGCCGCAGACTATTGATAAACGTATGGAATTCCCAATAATATTTTACTATCATGCACGTCGTCTTTATACACCGATATCTATACTAAAGTATAGTATAGATATCTGTGTCTTTATATTATCATTATGTTTTAGATTTAGAACTCTCCATTCGTCAGTTTGTCACGTTATAAAATACAGACTGAAATAAAAATAAGTGCTTCGTCGAAATAATAACTACCCGAAAATACGCCGGGTATACCAATTACCAATATAATTGTATAATATTATTATCTATACATGTCAAGACTGTCGTCAACAGACAACAGTCAATTCTGCCGACACTATTTATTAACAAAAATAATAATTATAATTATTAAAAGATGTCGGCGCACTATTCGTTTTCTCTCTCTGGCCCGCGCGCAACATAGACAAAACGCGTTTACGCAAAATCATTTTTTCTATGCGTTTAAATAATATTAGAGTAAAGTCACCTATTACAAAAAAAGATAGAGAATAACATTTTTGAGGGAATGACATATCTATTTTATATTTTATTATTATTTGACTTTGTATTCCATTTTCGAAATAAATAAAAAAAATGTAAATTTAAATGATGTTTAAATTAATTTGAGACAATATTTAGACAAATCGATAAGTCATTCCCACAAAAGTATTATTCTCTATCTTTTTTTGTAATAGGTGACTTTACTCTAAGATTTCTTAAACGCATAGAAAAAATGATTTTGCGTAAATGCGTTTTGTCTATGTTGCGCGTGAGCCAGAAAGAGAAAACGAATAGTGCGCTGACATCCTCTTAAATAATGTCATTATAAATATGTATGCAGCACAAAAGAATAAACGCATACTAATATATTAGGTGTGTTAATTAACATTTGTGCATATTATATAGTTTAATATCTCGACGTACCTGGTACCTAGCAATAAAATATATGTACTATTGTACGTCATTGATACTTACTCGTACAAAAATGCAAACCTTGGTAATTTTTTAGTCATATACGTACCTATATATATTATACAATATATAATAGGGCATTTACTTTATGCTTAAAAGTGGTAAAGCTGTGAAAGGAATAAAGCAGTGGTTTATTCATAGACTATAGATAGTTTATTCAAAGTATAGTCCAATAAAATATTCTACTGTTTAATTTTTTATTAACATAACTACATATTGTTATTAAACTATTGTACATTTTTAATCTCTATAACTTCATAATGTAGATTGTATTAATTATTAGAATTTAACTTAACTTAATTAATTACTAATTTTTGCTTATAAATGATATATAATTACAGTTAATATATCGGAAACAAATAATATAATGTCAATTTAATAATGAATGAGTAATAATTATATAAACTATAATACCTATATAATATTATTACAGATAGGTATACTAATAATAGTCATTATAATCTCATTATAATATTAATATATTTGTTTATTCAGATTCTTTAAATGTGTGCAAAATTGGCATAGCTACTGATTGCTCATCACTTATCTTTAGAACAATACACTTACAGCGAATATTTGAAAACGGACAATAGACCAAATCAGAGTTCAAATTATTTTTGATCAAAAATATGCCAAGATCGGAACTTGAAATCGGTTTGTCATAGAGTGATGTCTCATATTTATCAAATCGGTACGCTATTAAAATCACTTCACCATCTATTGTTTCGATAATATTTACAACTTTTAATATATGTTTTTCAGTATTTTGTACAAAACAATCCTTTTCGTTAATACAAATTTCAGTATTTTTTATTTTCAGTGTCTTAAATTGTTTATAATTAGTGTATGTTTTTGATAATGAAGTAGTAACAGGCCCATTATAGTGAATATTTTTTAAAATAAAATAAATACCTGATTC
>NW_021771056.1:17295-18893 GCF_005508785.2 Acyrthosiphon pisum | reverse complement strand
TCTATTAGTCAATGGTCCTTTTAACCATAGGTTAATTAATTTTCTAGTTACACCTAGACAAACTAGATGCATATAATCTAGGGAAAATGATTTAATTATATCTATACCAGGAATTTCAGTTAAAATGGAAAGAGTAGAGCAATCGGTGTGGTGTTCCTCATTTTGCCTTGAAATGAAATTTTCATGTGTTCTCTTTGTACAATTTAAATCGGGAAAACATATTCTATGGTTTTTAGAATCTCCTTCAACCATACAGCGAGAACATGAAAAGTATCCGGCGTGACCTTTAGTTTTCAAAACGTACGATTTTGCAGGAACATCGCATGAAAAAACATCCAAAACTACTTTTTTTTCACATAATACACCAGACTTATTTAATACTTCAATTCCATTTAATATTAAATTTCGTATTTCTTTAAAAAAATCGTCTAAAAAATCATTGCTGTTGTTTGGTTTCTCATTTCCCCAATATAGCCCAATCGGAAATACATTATTATAATAGGGTCTAATATAACACAAGATTGGCCCTACAACTAATTTTATTACATCCATAGTGTCATCAATATAATTCTGTATAATACCATTGCGTACACCAAAATGGTAGTATTGCCCAGGTGCCATTTCTTTAAGTGGAACCTTTAAACTTGAAATTTTAGTTTTTAATAAAGTTCTAGCATCACCCGGAATGAAAGGGTCGTAACTAGACTGAATAATTTTTAATAAATCTGAAGTTGCAGCCTGTGAAATATTATGTTTGATGCTCCATAATGCTAATTTAGTTTTAACAGAATCTGCATCTACCTCAGTATAATGACGAAAGGGTGGTTCTTCATCCGAACAATCTGTATCTGATTCCACAATTGCATTTTCTTCATCATCGATAAACTGAATTTCAGGTTTATAAGAACCACTTGCAGTTTCTTCTATTGTATTATTAATATCAGGTGATTCTGAAATTCATTTTTTTTTTATTATAAGCTTATTATTACTATAAAATTACTTATAAATAAAATATGTAAATCATAATAATTAATAACTAATAAAACATTGTTGTTGTACGAAAGACGATTCTGAACGCAAACTGCAGATCACCTATATTGTATGTATGTAATATATATATTATTATATACATAGCTAAGAAAATATTTTATTTTAGTGAAACTATACTTCACAATATAATATATATAGCTTGCATAAGAATATTATTATTATTATTACTCTGTGGTATACATTGATGAATGATAATAATACGCATTAATATTAATATTATTTACTAGTAATTTATTTTTATCTTGTCAGTCAGTGGCGCCCAACAGGGGGTTGAAGTGGTTCAAATGAACCAGGTAAATTTAGGGTGGGTACCTCATGGGTGGGTCGGTACTTGGTTCTGGTGGTTAAGCACTTGGTAATTAGAGTAACCTCAGACTTGACACATCAAACATAGCCACATATGCTTGGTATATCTATCATTCTACTATGAAGTATGAGCATGATAGACAACATACTTGTAATTTGTAAATTGTAATAAACTAATAAGTAATAACTAATAACTAATCAGTATAATCTGGTTTACGTAATTATTGTAATACAATGCAAAT
>NW_021771056.1:3443-12940 GCF_005508785.2 Acyrthosiphon pisum | reverse complement strand
AATAATGATGCAATTGCTTTATCATACACATTAGAACCTGACCTAAATATTTATATAAAAAAAATTTTCAATCCTCAATCATATGTTATGACTAATTGGTATTTAAAAATGTATTTTAATAACAAATTCTAATAATTTTAGTAATCAAACCTTGGACGAGGTTTATCCAATGGACGTATAGAGTTGACACGATCACGATAAGGTGATGTATCACTTGAACTCTAAAATATATAAAACAGGTATTCTTTTTAAAATATCCTTTTAGTCATTTAAATAACATATTCAAAACTAACTTTAAGGCTGACTGTTGTTGATCTTTTAATACGATTTATCCAAGTTTCAATAAACTTAACAAATTTATTTGTAAAACAAACTTGTTCCTCCATTGTAGGTATTTTATAAATATCGCAGTAAAATGTATCATCTAAATGATTCATAATAGTTTGTGTAACATCTTGACGCAAAGGCAGAAGATACATGCGAAACCGCCAGTATTTTAATTTCTACAAAAAAAAATCATAATCAAAATAATAAACAATAATTTCTGATTAGATTTATAATTAAAAATAAGTAAATAATTTTTATTCTAATATTATAACTTATGCTATTATACACAAATATCCAAAAGAAGGGTTGGAAGTTTACATTGAGATTCTGGGAAGCATTGACTAAAAAAATTATTAGGATTTATTTGAGGAGGGATATATGATTAAAATAGTTATTCTCCCTCTACTCGAAATACATGAATACATTCATCTTATTTATTTATAACCTTTCTGATGCCAAACATCCCAGCATTTTATTTCCTACTGAAAAAGTGATACATTTACATAACTATCTATAATGGCTAGATTTAGGAGGAGACTGGGGGAATTTTTTTAACATTATTAACGATTTTTAAATACATTTGAAAAATTAGAAACTTCTTTGCTACAATCTGCTGCAAGTTATCTTGTAAGCATTTACCCCAATGATTTAGAATCTTCACTTGGTAATGAATTCATACAATTCAGTTAATTTGTCAAAATATTTATATAGAGAAGCATATAGATAATGAGCAATGGGAAATGTTTTTATACAGGATTCTTGAGGAAATTAATTTGCCTTATACATTTACAGAACTAGTGCTGCATATATTTGGTTTTGATGGTATCCAACTGTAGTGGGGAAGGATAATTTTCAAAAATGAAGTTAATAGAAAACCGACTAAGAACTTAGATGGCACAAAGTTGATTATCAGGCCTTGCACTATTAGTATCGAAAGTTACATACTTAGATCATTGGATTTTTCTCAAGTACTAGTTGTACAATTTGCGTCGAAGAGACCACGTAAAGTTATAATATGAAAAAATTACTATCTAAGTTCAGTATATATAACGACAGTACATATTTAATAAATGTAATTTTATTTATTAACTATAAGCTAATAAAAAAAAAGGTCAAGGGGGAGATATGTCTCCCAAATCTCCTGCCGTATATACGCCACTGCTGTGAAAAACATATTATAATTTTAATTAGATAGGTAGTATTATTTTTGAACAAAATGTTTTAAAAATTTAACCTCATGTAAATCGTAGTCCATATCCCCACGAGCACATAAATAATGATCCATGTAATTCCAATTAAAATTTTCCAATTTTTCAGTAATAAAAGATATCCATGAAATTCCATAAGTTGAATGGTCTGGAGCTTGAAAACGATAGCGATATTGTATTTCAAATGTTGCATATGGAAATCTAAACATCAATAATATTAAGCCTTAGAAAAATGGGGTACAAATAATTATGAAAGTATAACACATTTGGTAATAAATACATATTAATATACATTATACATAATATATTATGTATATCATTTAATATATATAAACACATATAAATCATAATTTTGAAATATGATCATGCATACCTTAATTTTAATGAATTTAGGTTGGGCATTTACATTTTTGTGTCAATAATTAAAGGATCTAAAAGTATTTGTCAACAGTTAAAGATTAAAAAAGTACCCAAGTAACTAGTAAATTATTCTGAATAAAATATATAACATATTTAATAATTACTCTAATAGTCATTGAACCTAACTGCATAAGACTATATAGATATTATTGTAATATTGTATTTGCTATAAAACAGTTATAAACAAGAAATACAAAATTCTTAGAATGTAAATGTTTAATTAAATTCTTGATTACTCGGGCAGATCAAACTATCGCGCTTATGGTCTCAAATAAAGAAACTATATCTTAAAAACAAATGTATGTGTATAACTTATATACTCAAAAACTACTAAATTAAATTTGACAAAAATCTCATATTGTTTTTAGAAATGTTAGAAAAGTTTAAAAAGTAAGTAGTTTAAACCATATGATTCCAAATTGCCCGTGAACTAAGATGCACTAAAAAGATATACATATATAGCGTATATAGTATATACTATATACCATATTATAAGATTTACCAAAAAAAAAACTACACACGAGCAAATCTGGGATATACACATACTCAATAGAACATCATGAAAATACACACACAATTAATGCAATTTTGAGTCCTTGAAGTTATATTTATAAATTATATTATACTTATAATATTGTCAATGTAAAAAAATCTCGGTTTTCACCTGAGGTGACTTTGCCCGGGTAACACTGATATAAAGATATAATCAAATAAAGATCAAATAGTGATATTGTAATGTTTCAACAATATGATGCATTTTTATTTGAATGAATTTTGACTAAGTCCCAACAAATGTGGCTTTTCTCAGCCCCATAGAATCTAAGTTTTATACTAATAAATTATGACTTTAATTTTAATCCCTGACTCATAAATAACATTTTCACAGAATTTTGACTTAACAAAGTTGTGTATGTTACATAGCTTTTATAGATTGTATTTATCAAATCATAACATTTGTAACTTTTTAAAGTCTCAAAGTTATATTTGCATATATGGGTTTACAATTTTACATATAAATAGATTCCCCTACATACATTTAAAAACCTTACCATTTATCTTCTTAATCAATAAGAGCATAATATATATATATTGCATGTTTCATGAATAATGTTTACTAATTTGTTTATACAATAGTCACTTTTAATAGTATAAATAAAAAGTCAATCTGGTACCTATTGTTACTAAATAATAATTAGCAGTGGCGCCGAGTCCTATGTATAGGCCACCGCCTGACCACATTTTTAAAAGGGGGCCGGTGATCAGAGGGGGGTTGAACGTCAGTCTTCAGACATCAGACCATAGAAATTAGAAAAGGTATTAAACGCTCTATGAAATAATCACAGTTGAATGCTAATAGGCAATAGCTACAGAAATGAACTAAATGATGTATAAAAATAATGAATCAAATTAGGCATTATAGCCATTAGGTACATCGTACTTTTAAATATTGAATGAGTACATGACTACGGTGCTTTACTGCTTTGTGTTATCGACTTATCGTCATCATTGATGTTTCTTCGAAAACATATTATTATATTGATTATGGGTTTTTCGAAGTCATACATATTTTCAACGTCGTGATGGATTGAGACAAAAATAGAAATACCTATTATTATTTGTTATCAAACTTTAGATACAAGGTTGTAATTTATTAATTATTTTTGATGCAAGAGAATTTCAGGACGTGTTTTGTGTATAAGTAGTGTATTACTGATTTTTATTATTAATTATTATTATTTATTAATTGTTTACGAACATTTGAAAAAGTGAACTTTGTTTGCGACTCTACCAGTCCACCATACATAATATTATATCAGCGTGATTACTGCAGTTTTATTGACACCGTTTTAGGTAAGTGAGTTGCAAATAATTAAATATTTTAATTTTTGAATTAATTTGATTAATTTTTATAGATATCATTTTTATTTGATTTTAGAGTATTAATGAGTTGCATAAAAACTTTTATTTTTAAATTAAAAACAATAGATAGGTAGGTAGTTATTTAATACCTATTGTCCCTGCCATCTATATTGTCTTTAATGACATTTAAATGTATACTAGGTAGTATACTTAATAAAACGTAGGTACCTACTTAAATTAGTGTTTATGCAAAAAAAAATATTTAAGTGTGGTTTACAACATTAAGGTAAAAGAAATAATACAATTATTTAGTACATTTTTTTTACTTCTACCGTATAAAGAGTAGGTACATATTATTGATAATGGAAGGCAAGAGGAAATACCGTGGAGGAGCTGACAAACATAGAGAGAGACAACGAAAATTGCTCAAGAAAGAAGCTGGGAAGTGCAAAAACATATGTGATATGTTTTATCACAGATCTAGTAGTTCTAAAGTAATTATTTAATTTTGTTTGAAATTAATGTTCAATATTTAATTATTCTTAGGTTGAAAATATATTAGTATTTAGTAGGTATTATATGCATAACTGTTTAAGTACTAAGTAGCATATTATTTTTTTTTCTAAATATTTATTAATTTTATCTAGGAACATCCAGTAGATCAAGTAGTTCAACCAGATGATACTGAGGTAAATAATTCATTAAACGTTGCATGGCAATAATTTATTAAATTTTAAAACCTATTTAGTATTAACATTTTTTTTCTAAATATTTAATTATATTGTCTAGAAACTTCCAGTAAATCAAGTAGTTCAACCAGATAATACTGAGGTAAATAATTCATTAAACGTTGCATGGCAATAATTTATTTAATTTTAAAAACTATTTAGTATTAACATTTTTTTTCTAAATATTTATTAATTTTATCTAGGAACATTCAGTAGATCGAGTAGTTCAACCAGATAATAGTAATACTGAGGTAAATAATTCTTTAAAGTTTAAATGTTGCATGACAATAATTTATTTAATTTTAAAAACTATTTAGTATTAACATTTTTTTTTCTAAATATATATTAATTTTTTCTAGGAACTTCCAGTAGATCAAGTAGTTCAACCAGATATTAGTAATACTGAGGTAAATTAAATGTTTCGTGGCAATAATTTATTTAACTTTTAAAATTTAACATTTTAGTTTATATATATTTTTAATTTTATAATTTTAAAATTACACTAT
This sequence comes from Acyrthosiphon pisum, assembly GCF_005508785.2. Taxonomy (NCBI): domain Eukaryota; kingdom Metazoa; phylum Arthropoda; class Insecta; order Hemiptera; family Aphididae; genus Acyrthosiphon; species Acyrthosiphon pisum. The sequence continues at coordinate 7,891 of NW_021771056.1, read as the reverse complement.
TCTGTCCGAGGACTGAAGGGACGATGGACAAATTTCCACCACCCCAATGCTGACCTACTCTTTTTTTTTAGATTGTAACTTCTATGGTTCAAAACAAGTTATTTGAGGAAAATACTATGTTTGAAAATGATCCTGTAAGGTTTATTAAAATTAAATCATGGACCCATGAGTTACGAAATATGGTTCTGAAGTTAGGTCCCTGTCAGCCAAATGAATATGAATTGGAAAACAAAAGTTTTCCCAAAAATACTTCAAACAGAAGTTTTCATAGCTTTTGGTACTCAAGAAAATTAATTGTCAATACCTATGTGAATCGGGAATGGCTGACATACTCTCCAAAGCTTGACAAAATATTTTGCTTGTATTGTATTCTTTATTGTGCCAAATCAAATGATGCTTGGATAAAGAATGGCTTAAACTACTGGAAAAACAGTCTAATGTCCATTAGTCAAGCATGAAGTATGTGAAACTCATATTATGGCTTCACTGAAAATTAAAATAAGTATAAATTGTTTACCTATTTTACCATCGTTAACTGAAGAACACCATCGTCAAGTCTCTTTCAATAGAGATGTTGTAAAACAATTGATAGAGATTACTATATTTTTAGCTAAACACAATTTATCTTTTAGAGGACATAATGAATGCTGGAAAAATGAGCTAAAGGGAAATTTCAAAGATATTCTGGTTTTATTAGCACAACATTCACCCACGTTATCAGTACACATTAGTAATTTGAAGAGCAATGCCAGAAAAGAATATTCTTTTATTTCATGGGAGAGACAAAACTTACTCATTGAATCTGTTACTGAATATGTATTATCAGTAATTAAGTCACAAATTAATTCTGCTGAACTTTTTAGTATATGCATAGACTCAACATTTGATGTGTCTCATAAAGAGCAGCTGTCATTTATTATTCGATACATTTTTAATGGAAACATTCATGAAAGATTGTTAGCATTAACCGAGTCATCGAATACTACAGGTGAAGCACTTTTTGAACAATTTAAATCAGTGATGGAAAAGAACAATTTAGACTGGAGAAATAACCTTGTTGGCCAATCATATGATGGTGCAGCAAATATGCGAGGAACATATAACGGATTGCAAGCTCAAATCTTGGAAATTAATCTTAAAGCTTTATATATCTGGTGTTATGCACATAGATTAAATTTAATCATATTGTCTGCTGTTGGTTCATGTACAGAAGCAATTGATTTATTTGGCAATTTGGAAAAATTATACACATTCATAAATTGTAGTAAGAAAAGAGCTGATTTATACAGACAAAAACAATCTCAAATATATCCCCATAAACAAATACGAGCTGCCAAAAGAGTTGGTACAACCAGGTGGATGTCAACATCATTTGTTTTGACCACATTATTAGAGACATTGGAAGCAATCTTGGACATGTTGAGTGAAATAAAAACAAATGAAGGTACCTCCGATTATAAAACTGGTTCCGAGTGCAGTGGTATGCTCGATTATTTTCAATCTTCGCGTTTTATAATACCTGCATTTATATTTAAAAGTATATTTGATATTGTTGAACCACTCAGTAAAGTTTTACAATCTCATGACTTGGACATACTAGCTGCGGTGAGTCTTTTAACAAAAACAGAAACCAGGATAAAAAAACTTTGTACAGATGATGCTTTTTCTGAAATTTTCCAAGATGCTAAGTTATACTCAGAGGAACACTTTGGAGACTTCGAGGTTAACAATTGTAGATCTATTGGAAATCGAAAAAAGAAAGTTCTTAAACGACCAGGTGAACTAGCTGCTGATGAAACTGTTCAAGATCCTGTACAGCGTGTCAAAGTCACTGTATTTTTTAAGACAATTGATATTGTTCTTCAACAATTTCATGACAAATTTCAGAATCAATCAATATCTGTATTGAAAGATATCGGCCTTCTCTATTTAAAAAGGATGCAAGACAGCACAGTAGTCCCACAAGATGCTTTTGAGAAATTATGTAAAATGTATAGATTTAGTCAAGAAAAAGTAAGAAGCGAATACATTATGTTCAAACAAATTCTCAATGATTTAGACCACAAATTACTAACAAATTTACCAAAACGTCTACATAATACAACAGATGATGAAAACAGCAATTCAGATAACAGCGATGAAGAAGTTGAATTAGATAGTGTTATAAATGTGGGAAGTTTAATAAATATATTTCAAATAATTAATAAAACTAATTTGAAACCAGAGTTTGAAAATTTATATTCTATTATAAAACTAAGTTTAACACTCCCTACATCAAGTTGTTCAGTTGAACGCTCATTTTCCAAATTAAAGATTATTAAATCGCGGTTGAGATCAACAATGGATCAAAAACGATTAGAGAATCTAATGGTCATATCTTGTGAACATGATGTATCTATTGATATTTTTAAGGTAATTATTATTAATTTTAGCTTGAATAATTGTATTTTTTTTTAAATTTATGTGTAGGTATACACTATTAATAAAATAATATTTAATTATGTTTCAGGTCATTGATATATTTGCTTCAAAAAGTTCTGTTCTTGCCAAATTGCTAACTTTTTAATAGATTAATTATTAAAAAGTTAGTCATTTGTATAATATATCCAAACAGAAATTGTACATAACTAACAAGTAATAACCATATCTTAGTATTATATAAAAACTATTATTACATAACTATTATTTCATAATAAAATCACTATAAACTACAACACATTATTGTTACTAATAGTATTACATTTATTTATTGCATATAATATACCTACACACAGTCTACTGTCTACACATAGCTGATTTAATTAATTGTAATATTTTTTAGGTAATTTATATACTTAGTAACTAATTACATATATTAAAATATTGATCAAATAAATTAATAAAATATGGGTTTTATGGAATCTAAAAGTACTTGATGGTAATTTATAATTATAGATATTCTAATCTAGGTAATATATAATGTAAAATACTTAGCATTTAAAAACAGCATAGTGAGACAAACTATAAATTCTGATGTTTAGCAAACATTTTGGGAGATTCCGGATAAGGAGTTAACATTAATATCAAACTGTTCAAAAAATTAACTTCTGAAGATAAGTTTGACCCTATTGTTGGTTTTATTATAACCTACACAATCATATCTATAGAGTACACCTCATGACATCATGTATTCAAATTATAGGTACATGTAATTTGTAATTTAGAAGTACAAATTATTTTTCAATGCTAAGTAGAAATGTGGACATGTGTGGCCGCTAGGGTGGCTTGGGGCCGTTGTATTTTTATTTGGCCTGAGTACTTATTGAGGAGTTCGGCGCCACTGATAATTAGTACTTAACAAGTTAGAATATTATTAACACTATTATTAAATTTTCCTATTATTTTAAGTCTGGGGTTTGTTTTAATTTTTTGAATACATGTTATATTTTACTCATATTTTGCATAACTGCTAAAAGACATTTTGGAATAGATTTTTCATAGTTTTGGACTTTTAATTTATTAAAGTAAAATTGTATAGTGGGTCATAATAATATTAATATAAAATTTGGATCATAAACAAGATTTATTGCTAAAAGAGCCCGACATGATCAAAATTAGCACTTGGAAATCATTTAAAGAATCAAAAAAAAAACTCAAAAATGGTTACTGTCTCCCTTCCAAATCCAAAAAATAGAAATAATTTTAAAATCAAAAGTTAATAGTGGTTAACCTAATAAATATAAGGGTAAAAACTATTTAAAGTTTTAATTATTCTAGAACAACAAGGATTTTGAAGAAAAAAAATCTTGAAAATAGTAAATATATTTTTTGGTATAATGAGTGTGTTACGTTAAATAAATCACCCTATATGTATAGAAAAAATGTAGATCATATTATAATTTACCTTGGTCTGTAACGTGTCACTTGAATTTCTGAACCAAACAAAGTAACAGTGTGAACTATTCTCCCAATACTCAGCCGCATTTCAATAAATCGTTCATCATGAACTGTTGATCTCATGACAATACTATTAATCTTCTTTTTATGTTCTGGATTTTCATCTTTACTTACAACCAACTGGAAACCCTATTAAATAAAAAAATTGGATAAGAGAATACCTTTAATACGTCAGATATGAGTTGTGAAATCTTACTTGAGATAAGCGTTGACATATCATTTGATAAAAAACTTCTAAAGCAGATAGTGGTTGACGATAAACAGCTCTTTGCAAGGCAACTTCAGCATTTACATAATCAGGTAATAGATTGTAATTTGAAAATAAATAATATGATTGAAGATTTACTTCATCCGGAAAATAATCAGTTGTTATTGGCAAACATGCAGGGAACACTAGTGATTTCCAATCAACGCCTGTTAAAATACACTTGTATGTCTTAAATATGTTGACATTTGTTGGAAATTCAATTGCATAAACATTTATATATACATTATTTAATGTTTATTTTTAT
>NW_021771056.1:2346-3393 GCF_005508785.2 Acyrthosiphon pisum | reverse complement strand
TCATATGCTACTTGTATAATCAGATCCCTACATTTCAAGTTTAAAAAAAACATTAAAAATTAACTTAAAATCACTAGATGAAAATATAAGGGCACTACTAATTGTTGAGGTAGACAAAAATAGTGACTCTGACAGTGACAGTGACAAAGACGATGATTCCGAATGAAATTGTAGAATATTCAGAAAACCAAAATTATAAAACTATATGGTCTGTTAACTGTAAAAATAAAAATATATTTTCTTTCATTTTAGTACGTTTTCATCATATTTGAAATTTTACAATAATTAAAATTAAAAATGAATAACATTAAGAACACATATTGTAAATAAAATAATTTTGTCCGCCTAAATTTGTATTTCCGACCACTGTGGCGCCAGTCGGTAACGTTTGTTACGTGGTGAAAATACACCCGACAATATACCCGTAGAAAATTATTGTCGATTATACGTACTTTAATATTTTCATATTATTTATTTTATTATAAATTCATATTTTTATCATTGACCGGCGACAGTGACCGTTCACAAGATTCTTACTTTTAACATTAGAAAATCAGAGAGAGGTAATATTAATTAGAATATTTTTTTTATAGATAGAGGACAAGTCAAATATTTTAATTATTATTTAAAATAGAATACCATATTAATTATTTTTATTATACATATTAGTACATCCCCAAACAATTTATTTATTATTATTAACCCCCGTTAGTCGCATCGCTGTCTAAAAGACCGGGCATTTATAGTTTTTCAAATTACTCATTGTAAGTAATTTACATTATTTCGTGTACCTCCAATGTCCAAGCCAAGCAACCATTTAATGCTATTTAATACAATTACCTATTGTTTGTTGAATTTATATGTATTTTTAAAGTCACAAACCTGTCAAAAAGACCGTGTGTGACTAAACTCGGAATTCATTTTGTTCAATATTATTTTCATTAATGATACAAAAAAAAAAAAAACATCATACTCGTTTATTATTAATATAAATGTATTAATTATTACCAAATTCTACGAACTTTTCTATTTTACGGAGTTTATCAA
>NW_021771056.1:0-805 GCF_005508785.2 Acyrthosiphon pisum | reverse complement strand
TAGAACTTTGTTGTACTATTGTTATGCTTGTGTCCGACATCTGTCGTACACACTAAGTAATTTGTTCCACATACCATTTTCTGTGTCACAGTTCATAATGTATTGTAGAGGTTGTTCATCTAACGATGTGACGATACATTTTTTAGCCTTATTATCTATCTGCCCTTTTCCATATTGAAAAATCAACACTATGCCTTTTTCTCGCTTCACCTTAGTTTCATTACCGATTTTTGCTAAAATTGGTTTCTTTGATTTTCCTGTTACTACATTAAATATTTCAGCTGCATTCATGATTAAGGTAATTTGAAATTTCCACATGTCCCAATTTGATGCATCTTTGAGTTTGTTAATTTTATATTGTTCGTTCTCCATATTTAAAAACTTAAATGTACACTATCTGCACACTAACAAACGCACTCACACTACACTGCACTTACTTCGCGAATTATTATTGATGTACGCTGTCTGTACACAAAACACGCAATTCGTTAATCAATTATTATTTTAATAACTATTCACAACTTTATTATAAAGACCTTACTACTGGGCCCATAACCTGTTGAAGTACACAGATATACAGAAGTTAAAGGTAAATAATAATAAAATCGGATATGTATAATATAATAATAAGTATAATGATACAATGTACAATAGTGTTACGAGGCGTAATACAAATCAACGACTAACTATGTATACCCGGCTACACTACACAAGACATATATTATGCTGTAGTATTATAAAAAATGCATAGTCAGCGTCTACTGAACTACAGTGTGAATATATTACTTATACACTACACTATATA
>NW_021771055.1:4213-7763 GCF_005508785.2 Acyrthosiphon pisum | reverse complement strand
CATTCCCGTCATCCGGTGGGTCTGCGTCTTCGGTTTCGGCTTCAGACGGTACATCGTCCTCATGTTCTCGAAATACCTTCCAGGACTTTATCTGAGAGACGTGAGCGGTGGTGGCGTAGACTTCGCGCCCATCGCTGGCCACCTCGGCCACACGGTAGGTGTCCCCAGGTAACACTTCCATGACCTGTAGAGGTCTCACCCGGTATTTCACCTGTAGTTTGGATGGCTGATCTGGCTTAGGTTGGCGCAGCATCACCACTACCTCGCCAATGTCATATCTTACCCCCTCATAGTGTCGTTGGTCGTAATATGACTTCATGCGATCCTGTCCGGCGGTAATGGTGTCACGGAGCTGCGTTTGTACTTCATGCGGATCTGTCCAAGCATTACCGGCTTGGCTGAGACTTCCCAAGGCGCCTCCCGTGAACCGTGGGCGGTAGCCATGGAGTGCCTCGAAAGGCGACTTTTCGCTGGTCTTGTTAACGGCGGAGTTGAGGTGTCGTTCAACCTCCGGTACCTTATCGTCCCAATGCACCTGGTCTTCGGTCATGATGCTCAACAGTGGTACGATGGTACGGTTTGCCCGTTCTACTTGCCCATTCGCCTGTGGGTGCCTGGTCGAGTTGAGGGTGTGTTTGATCCCTCGGGTATCGCAAAAGGTCTTGAAAGCCTTACCGGTGAAACATGTGCCGCGGTCGCTGATGATACGGTCAGGGATGCCGCGTGTTCCACAAAACTTTTCCAGTCGGTTCAACACACTCGCGGTATCCGTGGAACGGCAGGGATACAAGTGCGTGAACTTGGTTAAGTTGTCTACCAAAACGAACAAATACCTATTTCCGGAGGTACTTGTTTCAAAGGGGCCCAGGTGATCGACATGCACTACCTCGAACGGACGTCGTCCACTTGGTATCGGGTGGAGGTAACCTGGTTTTCTTCCGGCCGGTGTTTTGTGCACTAAACAATCAAGGCACATCTGTATGTGCTGTTTCACATAGCGTTTCATACCCGGGAACCAATAATTGTTCATAATTTTTGCCATTGTTCGGTCCAGCGAGAAGTGGCCTCCGTAGTCATGCTCGCCGATGACTATACCTTTTCTCATAGGGCGTGGCACGACTAGCAGCAACCGCCCGGCGTACCTGCGATGTAGAACTCCATCGTGCAATTCGTAATGTTCCACGGTGCGCTTCTCATGCTCAGTGAGGGGTCGTGTGGCTAACACCAGTTGGATTAAACTTTTCGTGGCGGCATCTCCTTGCTGCATGAACCGTACTTTTTCGGTCGCTGTCATTGCAACGAATACGTCGATGCGGGCGGAGAGTTCTTCGTTAACGGACAAATCTTCGGTGGCCGTTGGACATACAACGCGACTCAGCGCGTCAACATGGGCCATACGCTCGCCCGGCCGGAACTTGATGTCGAACTCGAACTCTTGAAGAACCTCGAACCAGCGCGCGATCTGCGGTTTGACGGTCTTGTGAATATTCAGATAAACAAGCGACTGGCAATCGGTAACTACGGTAAAGCGTATGCCAAGCAAATATGGTCGGAGTCGATTCAGTGTCCATATGACGGCGTATAATTCGAGACGGCTACCTCGGTATTTTGATTCGGCTGCGGTGGTTTTCTTACTCACTGCATAAACCATGTGCAGGTTCGTGGCAGTAGGTCCCTGTAGCAACATACCCGACAAAGCTACCGAGCTCGCATCCGTGTGCACCTGTGTTACCTCGGCCTTAGGATTAAACATACGGACCACTGGAGCGTCGCACAATTGCCTCCGAAGCTCTTCGAACGCCTGCTGTTGCGGCTCTTCCCACACATACGGGGTGTCTTTCCCCGTAAGGTGTGTTAATGGCGCCACCAATTTGGCGTAGTTCACTACGAATCTGCGGAAGTACCCGGTCAACCCGAGAAACCGGCGCACTTCGTGTGCGTCGCGCGGACGCGGGAAAGTCTTTATCACGTGGACTTTCGGTCCCGGTTGGATTACGCCTCTGGATAAGGTAAAACCAAGAAAATCTAACTTGTCTGCGCCGAACGTGCACTTCGCGGGTTTCAATGTAAGGCGGGCTTTCCGGAGCGCGTCAAACACGCGTTCAACCACTTGCAGCATATCCGCCCAATCGGTGGATGGTATGATGATATCATCTAAGTAGACGTGGACCAGGCCGGCGTCCTTCAGGTCCTGGAAAACAATGTTCATGACCTTTTGGAACATACCCGGAGCGCCTTTCAGGCCGAACGGCATGCGCTCGAATTTGGCGGTCGTTTCCTCAGTCACGAAAGCGGTCTTGAGCTTGGCGCCGTCACTTAACGGGATCTGCAAAAATCCATTTGAGAGGTCCAGTGTGGAAAAAATTCGTCCCTCGGCTAGCCGTGATAGTAAATCGTCTATATCTGGCATCGGGTAGGGCTGATCTTGAGTTTGGAGGTTGAGCCTGCGATAGTCAACGCATAAGCGTTTATCGCCACCTCCCTTGTCCACTAGCAAGACTGGACTCGCGTACGGCGACGTCGAATCAGAGATAATCCCTGCGGTTCTCCATCCGTTTAATATGTCTGAGATCATTCGTCGATCAGTCGGCGAGGTGCGGTACGGCGCTTGTCGAACCGGGACACTGCCGTCCACTTCCACAATGTCCATTTCGGCGAGAGGGGTACAGCCAAGTTCGGTTAAAGATTTTGCGAAAACGTCACGGTATTTATTAATTAACCGTAATAATTCGTGACACTCGGGCTCGGACACCTGGACGTCTACGTTTATATCAGATAACAAAATTGGCAACGTCGGCGGTTGATCAGCACTAAACAGAGTGGTTCGTATTTCGGACGGCTCCGTTGTCGCGGTCTCCGTGGTTGCTGACGGACTGATCGTATTAACCGTCTCGATGATGAACTGGTTACTCGTTTTGTAGAACACGATATGCGGCAAGTTCAACCATGAGCGTCCTACGATCACGTCTACTGGTATCGATTGGTCGCTCACCACGAGTACCGGGTGGTCGGCGCCCAGCGCACCGTCTACAGTAATATCGGCCGTGGCCTCGCCTAGCGTAGCCGCGCCAGGGTGATGTGTATCGCCAACGGTGTACAGCGGGCGCGATGTCCAACGTACGGTGGTTGCGGACCGGTTAACTAGACTGTTACGTACTAGGACGTGAGACGAACCCGTGTCGATGAGACAGGTTGCCCTGACCTCATTGAATAATATGTCCTTGATGAAACTGTTCTGTGACTCTGTCAGTAACGGCCCAACCAGCATAGCTTGCGCCGGCCTCTCAGGGCATCGGCTTCGCGTATGAGCAGTGGATTGACAGCCGGAGCACGGCTTTCGCGGCTTCGGACAGTCCCGCGCGATATGCCCATTTGTGTTACAGTTGAAGCAACGGACAGTAGTCGACTCCCTGATCGACGTCGTTCTATTGGCAATGGCGTTTGTGTTTTGCACTTCTGCAATTGGTGCTGGTGCAGCAGTTTTCCGTTGTGGTTTCGGGAATGATTTCCAACCTTTATCTTCGGACGGTTTCGCGGTAGCACCCTGTGC
>NW_021771055.1:1711-4163 GCF_005508785.2 Acyrthosiphon pisum | reverse complement strand
TTGCGACCGAGAACCGGTCCGGCCCGTCCGGCGGCGGTGGTGGCGGCAGCTTTCACGGGACCGTCGTCGTCGTAACAACGTGATTAATAAAAGGTGTTGTCCACGAATTGTTTTTGTCACGACCGTGTAATATAAATATTAGTAAATTACCAAATATGTTCGTTGTTGTTATTCACCATTCCTACCAAAACCGTTCCTGACACCTACACCCTGAAAGCAATAAAGGATAGTGACGGTACAATAAATATGGAGCCGGAAAAGAAAATTATGAGATGGAAAGAATATTTTGTTGATCTGTTGAATGGCACAATACCTACAGACCCGATAGAAAACGCAACATATCAGATAGCGGAACCTTTTGTGAAAGAAATATCCAAGGAAGAAGTCAAGGAAGCAATAAAGAACCTTAAAAACTAGAAGGCACCAGGTTCTGACAGCATTCCATCGGAACTCATAAAATATGGTGGAGAGGATATGTATAACTTCATTTACAGGATATGTCATAGGGTATGGTCGGAGGAAGTAATGCCAGAAACCTGGAACGAAGCAATAATTATACCGCTTCATAAGAAGGGTGATAAAACTGAATGTAGCAACTATAGAGGGATATCCCTTCTGAATTCAGTGTACAAAGTTTTCTCCAAAATCCTATTAAACCGTTTGACACCGTATGCAGAAGAATATTTAGGAGAGTACCAAAGTGGTTTTCGCAAAGGGAGGTCAACCATAGAGCAGCTATCGGTAATAGCGCGTTTAATAGAGAAGATATATGAATATCGCCAAAACATGTGGCAAATGTTTGTTGACTTTAGGAAAGCTTATGACAGCATTCATAGAAATAGCCTGTACAACATAATGGAAGAACTTGGTTTCCCAAAAAAATTAATAAATCTAACCAAACTGTCTATGGAAGGAGTGAAGTACCAAGTCAGAGTAGAAAGTACTACGTCAGAAGCGTTTAATGTTGAAACGGAACTAAAACAGGGGGACGCACTATCCCCATTATTATTCAACATAGCCCTAGAAAAGGCAGTACGAGTTTTGCAAAACGAAGCAAGAGGAATAAACGTGGATAAATATCATATAAAAGTGCTAGGTTTTACAGATGATCTTAACATCATATGAGAATCATTGGATGATACAGTGAGAGCTACTGAAGCATTAGAACACGCAGCAGAACGAATAGAGCTACACATAAACGCAGACAAAACAAAATTAATGGAACTATTAGACATGGAAACATCGCTAGATGTTTTAGAGACGTTACCATATGAAAAAGTCGAACAATTTAAGTAGTATCTAGGTACACTACTTAACACTAAAAATGATTGGTCCTATGAGATCGGGTCGAGAATAAAAGCAGAGAGAGCGTTTTTCGCCTTGCTAAAGTTTTTTAAGTCTAAATTATTTTCAAAACGAATAAAAATAAGACTATATACATCAATCATAAGACAGATACTAACATATGGTTGTGAAGTATGGACTACTACAAGTATAACAGAACGACGACTAAAGACTTTTGAAAACAAAATATGGCGAAAGATATGCGGCCCGGTAAAAGACCCAAAGACAGGTCAGTGGCGTAGGAAGTTCAACCAAGAACTGAAGGAGGAATTAAAAATAGTATCAATAAATGGTTTCATAAAGAGACAAAGGATACAGTGGCTAGGACATGTCATGAGGCGGAATTCTGATGCAGTAACCAAAATGGTACTGAATTGGAAACCAGAAGGAAAAAGGCCACGGGGTCGTCCTCGGAAGATATGTTTGGATGTTGTAGAAAAGGATTTGGAAGATCTTGGAGTGCAGGATTGGAGGGAGATTGTGCAGGATCGTGATAAGTGGAGTGATTTGGTGATGGCGGCGGAAACTCTTGGAGAGTTATAAAAGCCAGAAGAAGAAGAAGATATACATCAACTAGAACCGATAAGTTATAGTTAGAATTAAGATTTTTTACATTAAATTCATTATAAATCAAATTAGTGCTAGTATTCATTGGTAAATTTAGTAAGAATTTTATAATACAATTTATAATGACAATAAGTTTTGTTAAAATATATTTTGAGACTCCACCCCAAATTGATATACCGTAAGTGTATACAGTAAATTGAATTGATTGTACTAGTGATGTAACGGATAGTATCCGTTTTCTCACGCTACACAATTAATAAACCAATAATAGTAAATAGATTGAAAGTATATTCAGCGATAGAACTATCGAATAAATGAATAGGCAAATGACCTCAATAGCAAATTGGCGAATTGCAAAATACACATAGACAAACGGGATAAAGGAGAAGGCTGACTGGGTATTCGTAATCATTCGAGTATAATAGATTATTTTATATTATAGTCGAATATAAAGAAATTCATATAATAGTTGACGAAATATGAGAGCTTGTCATTATCGCAAAATAGATAACTAATATTAAACTAGAAGCAGGATGTAAAA